>NC_142981.1:8236515-8539545 GCF_061535395.1 Colias eurytheme | reverse complement strand
TGCTTATTTCTAATTAAAAAACAAATATTGTCCCCTCACTGTATACACATAAGAGTCTGTGTAAGTTCTGTTGTTTTGCAGAAATATATGATTTCTAGGGTGAAAATAGACACGGCAAAAGAGTCTTTTTTCGGGTGTTGGTTGGAAAAAAAACAACGCCTAGCGGATGAAATGCGACAAAGCAACGTATGTAAATGTAGAAGGTACATAACCATATAAGGTAGGTATTACTTTTTCAATCAATTCTTTGATTTTAATGAATTCTTTTGAAATTTAACTTTTGACCTTTTATTTTTATAAAGGACGAAGTAAGGTGCTAAAACACAAAAAAGTACAATTAATCTCCTTTTTTGAGTCGGTAAAAAGCAGTTGTTTCTACCTACTAAGACTTACAAGGAATACCTAACTCTGAAAAGACAATATTTAAGCTACAAAAGATGTACAAAACACTATGATAATCAATTATTATTATTCAAATCCACTTGCAATCTATTCCTAATGTAATTAAGATTGAAACGCACAATAGAACCTTTTTGTACAACTACCTAAAGAAAAAGATTTTAAAACTCAAAAGATAAAAACAAATGGCATTCAGTCAAATCTAAAATACACTGGCGCAATTTTTTTAAAACATTTTACATTTTTACATGACATAGGAACGGTTTTTTTTTGTAGATCAAGCGATCCCTTCGGGGATCAGCTGTTCGCGCATGTGCATCTGGCGCCGAGGGGAAGCCAGCCATTGACGCGTTGTCGCGTTCGGTCCTTGGCGCATTTAGAAAAAACATTCGCGGCCGGCAGACACGCTCGGCGCGCGTAGTCCGCGTTACTCGTATTGTTTGGATCTCAGTGCGAAGTTAGTTCGTCGTGCGTCCCACTGGGCTTGTCGCCAGCATGGACGCTCTGCTGGCAGCTCTCGTCGCCCTCATGGCACTCGCTGCCGCGATGGCCGCCGTGTTGAGCACGCTCTCCAAGGCGGCGATATTTGCCCTGCTCGCCGTCGCACCTTGCATCTACAGATATAGGAAGAGGATTTATGTGATTGTGAAAACATTACCGAGGGATCTCAAGTGAGTACACTTTAATTTAAGCTATCTTAAAATCCAATTGCCATTCGTCACATAGAGCCCGGTTCGACACGGTTTAGTTGATCGTAATTTTACCTGTGTGTAAATGTCAAAACATTAGACCAACTAGATCCACTGTGCCCACCTGCGTTCGGAAAATCGTTAAAATGTAATCGTCTAATTCGTGACGAAGTAGTATTTTATGTATAATCTAATTATAAGATGACGACCTGTTAATGCTAAGAACAAGTTTTGCAAGGTTTTGGCGAAGGAAATAGGTATTAATAAGTACAACTTTAAAGTAAAAATACTGCTATAATACCCTATGTACGTCTTTAGATTAAAAGATACCTACCTACTAATTCCAACTTGGAACTTATTGTATTAAATAAACGGTAGTAGACCGTACTTACTGACTACTATCAAACCAAACATGTTAAACTGGATTTAAATTTATTCAGAAATTTTCATAAGGACCAAATAATTTAAATAAAGTCTTCTATCACGAAGTAAAGTAAAGTATTATGTAATTTATTTTAAAAATCTCGTTGTGTTAAAGTGATTACGTAGGTATATCACTTCTGAGTACCTAATGTATAGTTTGCACTTATACATATATTACCTTCATGAAAAGTTTTACTGTAGTCTACGTTATGACTTAAAAATAAATAAAAAATCATGTAGGTATGCACTATGCAGCAAGATTCTCTAAAATATGACTTGCTAATTTGGACGCTCGTAAATCAGTTTCAAGTAGTACCTATTCTTATCTCAGATAAAAATTCGAAAAGTGACCAAAACCCTCCCGTTCTAGGTATAAAATAAATTACCTAATTAAACTAGGTTTACGTTCAACTAAACGATAATATCTCATACTAGTCCAGGAGGAATCGGCGCATGAGTACCGAAAACTATTCCACCTCAATTTTTTTACGTGATCCTCTTCAAATTGCCCTACTGATGATATAAATGCATGTTGCCATGGGGCAACCCGGTGCCATATTGTTTAAACCGAAATTGTTTAAACAATTGCAAGGAATTGTTATTTTTCAACCGGACAAATTTTTTTTATATTTTTTATCGAAATACCAATAAAAAAGGTCCAATTACTTTTCACGATAAAGTTAATATTTTCAAAGATATGAATTTTTTAAGGTTTGAAAAATCTCAAATTTGGGTACTTTCGACCCATGAAAAATATATTTAAAAAAAAAATAATATATAAGTAATATTTTTTTTTCAATTCTCTATACAATAGTTAATAATATTGTTAATAGAGATTTAAGAAAATTTCATTGTTTATATCTGTTTTTTACCTTTATTATATTTGTTTTTTACCATTCCCAACTAATCTTAAAAAACCGTGTAATTGTAAGAAAGCCTGTAAAACCAAAGCTTGTTATTGTAAAAAAAATAATATAAGTTGCATACTTCTATGTGGTTGTGATTCAGAAGACTGTAAGAATATAATATATAAAAATAATATTGATAATAAATAAATACTTATTTTTAAATCTTGTTTTATTATTTCATACTTCTCCATCTATAACTTTCGTTTGAAGAAGTTATTCAATGTAATTAATAAGGTAAAAGACCTAGTTATTGACACTTTAAATTTTATTTTAGTTAAAAAAAAAAACAAATCAATTCTAATAAATTAATAAATATAATTTTTGAATTAAAAATTTTAAGATCTTTGGTTTTTTGAGAACATTTCATTCTTTTAATTAAAATCAAATTGCGAGTGTCAAACAACTAGGCCAGTGTCAATAACTGGGTCTTTTACCTTACTTGCTGTTTCAATAACAAAAAAGTAATATAAACTGACAAAAAAGTAATTTTAATTACATGTTTCAATTTATGCTTAAATAACTTTAAAAAAATTGATTTCAGAAAAAAATATATAAGAAACAAATTGTAGACAATTTAATTATTAATAAGATTGCTCTCTTTAGAAATCTTGATAAAGTTGATAGTTTTTAAGATAAATGATAAATAATGATTCAAGACACAGAGAGGCCGATGCAGCGCATGAGTAAGAGAGAGACGGCGATACTTAAAGGTAAGCGGCGCGTACTTGTGAGCGCGCGAAGTTAACAATTAAAAAACAGATATAAACAATGAAATTTTCTTAAATCTCTATTAACAATATTATTAACTATTGTATAGAGAATTGAAAAAAAAATATTACTTATATATTATTTTTTTTTTAAATATATTTTTCATGGGTCGAAAGTACCCAAATTTGAGATTTTTCAAACCTTAAAAAATTCATATCTTTGAAAATATTAACTTTATCGTGAAAAGTAATTGGACCTTTTTTATTGGTATTTCGATAAAAAATATAAAAAAAATTTGTCCGGTTGAAAAATAACAATTCCTTGCAATTGTTTAAACAATTTCGGTTTAAACAATATGGCACCGGGTTGCCCCATGGCAACATGCATTTATATCATCAGTAGGGCAATTTGAAGAGGATCACGTAAAAAAATTGAGGTGGAATAGTTTTCGGTACTCATGCGCCGATTCCTCCTGGACTATACTTACTTATCTGTATTAGCCTTGGTGTACAAAATATTGAAATTTTAATTACTTTATGAGCTCTTTGTTGTTCGTTTTATTCTGAATATTTATGACTGCGCAATCATCGTACATACAACTGGGCATACATATGAACAGGCTATGTGTACTTGGTCCTCTTATGGACTCACATAATAATGATAATAATGCAGATACAAGTATTATTACTTTCAAAACTTTAATCATTATAATATAGTATCTACACCACCTACACCCATTTACTTATATTTATCGAAAAAGAAAACTTGGTTCGTGTTAAATGTAAATAGTAGACTTGGGCGTATTTAATTCAAATAATATTATATCTTTAAGTTTAAATAAGTCTTCAACATTTGAATTTGTTAATTGTTGGGTAGGTACCGGGTACGTATTGTTTGGCTCGGTTGTATTTGTATCAATTATATCGTAGGTTTTCCTGTTTGTAAATTTTATTTTCCTTCATGTGAAATACTTATCTTGTATTCGTCAATAGGCTTGGTGTAAATAATACAATATTTACTAATTATTTTCATTGCAAATACTTGATAGATTACAGCAATAAGCAATCAGCAAGCGCTTTACGGCAAATGGACACGTAATACGTATACAATGCAGTATATAAGTGGGCAATATTCCAGCGTTAGGGGTAGCAATCGAAACTTACTTTCTAGGTCAGGGGTTGATTTTTATTAAAGTGTTCCGACGCGTTATTGCGTAATAAATAAAAGTTATAACAGTTAAATATTTGGTTATGGCCAATTGAGGATTTCATCAAATCTTAACAATGTCGGTTTTAAATCAAATTCCGCTACTATAGGAATTCATTTCCTTTCTATTACGATGAAACACGGGCGGAATACTAAGTAACCTGAATCACGTATATACTGACATTTTGGATGTATAGAATGCTACTTAACTGTTAGTTCTTAGTCACTGCTCATAATAGACTATAACACGTGAATATGCCATTTGTTATGAGATGCATGTTAGGGTAGGTCAAGTTCAAGAGAACTTCAACCCAAGAGATGTAGGCTAGAGACCTATTATAATGGTCTATGAATATAATTATGGATCAATAAGTAGAAAACAAAACGTACGCAGGATACAGGTAAAAACATTTTTATTTACCTGAATACTGCATTTTAACCTAGAATTGTTTAAATAGTACGGCAATAATTAGGGTAGAGCAGGTAAGCTCGAGCGGACAGGTACCAAAGTACTGAGACACGAACGAAAAAAAGAATTACAAATGAACTTCAAGGTAGGCATTGTTGTGAAGATTTATTCATGCATTGCTTAAGAACTACATGATTCAATTTAAATTAGTGTGTTTATAGTGAAGTAGGTAGTTGTAATTAGGGTACATATTATGTAAATAGCGTTTATTTATATATGGATTAACTACTCCGTGCTGTTGACTAAATCAAAGATCAATTCTAATGTGAATGACCAACATTTTGTAATTTGTACTATCAGTGAACGTTCAATAAGCAAATATTTAAAAGAAGACATAGGTACCTTACTATCTATAGTCTATACGCAACAATAAACTAAAAAAAAAATAACCCATATTTTTGTGAAGGAAAGATAGGAATGAAAGATACCAATTTATCTTGGGAAAAATAATTGGGGATTTGATAATCTTTAATGCAGGGGGAGGCTCACCTTGAACGAATTATATTTACATAGCTTATACTCGTAGGTACATTGGCCAGAAGGAGGATCTTTTTTCTATTTATGTCTGTAGACTGTAGTACATATAAGGCTTCATGGGTATAGATTGAGGGGTCTTAGGTACATTCTATTCGTCCGAATTGTGAGATTAGCACAGGTTTTTTTTAATTGTAAACTTTGGAGATTTTTAACGTCCTCAGAACCTATCAAGTGCGGGATTAAATTGTTTAATTTTATGTTGAATGATTATAGATTTCTTACTTTGGAATATGTGTGTAGGTGGTGTGTAGTATGTGTATATTTGTAATAAGTAATAATTAATCGATTGCATTTCGCGTGCCTATCCTATATCTCATCAATGTAAACGGGACCTTGCGTTCCCAGCTATTTATATCTATTTATGAAGGTCGTAAATGTTATAAAAATGAACATCATGTTAACTAGTAACTACATAATTATAGCTGTTTACATTTGGCTAATTATTTTTGTTTATGAACGATGATCAACAATTTAAGATGTTGTTTTGTTTGTATAATAATAAAAACGAACTCAATCTTTCAATCACAGACTTGATCGCAAAGTGTAGGTATTACTAGATCCACTTGAATTATTGTTTTGAATAATGCATAATATTTAAGCCTTTTGTTCATTTACCTCCTTCCCCAATTGTACGTTATTAACATAGTTTTCTTTGTGCAAATATGTGATGTTGAACAGTATCAGATCTTGTGTTTACGCACCCGGCAGCCGAGTTATTTTCGGTGTGAACTTTACTCAACCAACCCGTCACTCAGTACATTAACGTCTTGTTACGCTGATTTTCACAAAAGACTGAATTTGAAACAATGCTTGTACAAACTACTGGAATTGTAAATTGTAATAATGGAACATACTACATTTTAAAGTACCTATAAACCGCTTATTTATAAAGACTACCTATATAAATATTACCTTTCTAAAGTTTGGTCTAGTAAATATGAAACATGGTGCACATAAGATTTAATATCAATTTTTCACAGAGATCTATCTCCCTTTGTTGCTTAGCTTTGTCGTTCCTTCTGGCCTCTGTCCTTTTTTAGGAAAAAAGTTGTTTTTAAATCGACATTCAGTCTTCGTTAAAAGCTCAGTGATATTTTGTATTAACATAGGTAGTTAGAGCAATAATAAAAAATAATAAGACTAGAAATCTAGAACACATTATAAAAGCCTTTACCATGAATTTCAAAATATAATAGCATGAGATAGGGCGCGTGTTTGATATCGATTGATAATGAATATGGACTTGTCCCTAGTTGATATACAAAATTGAACTCTGTTATCCTTTACTTAAACGCGAAATTGCGCATATAATAAACGAAGGAACGGAACGCATGTGACATATTTCACGTGTAAATATTTAACGTGAGATACACTGCAGAGCAACGGTGTGTTCGCAATGTTCATGAGAATTAATTGTAGGCACACCTATATGTTCCTATGTAAAGTATCCATGAAGTACCTACTTAGGTTACCTACTAAAATTATTTTGATATGGAAACAAGAAGACGCTAGAATGTGAAAAAGAAATGATGACTTATGAATCTTCACTTTTTAAATACAACTAATGAGATGGTGATCTTATCGGACTTTATGTTTTTTATATGAGAGAATTAATTAATAAGAAGTTTATTTTCAAATTAAAATTTAAATCATGTAACATATGAGACAATCATATATGTATTAAATTTTTATGGTTATTTGAGGTCAATATCATTGATCGCATTACCGCATACATAACTATGAAACAAAGTTATAAATTTTAAGTCTTCCGTACGAAAAATCAATCCCGGATTCCTTTTTGAGTCCCTTATCAAATAGGTAATAACATTTTGGAGTAGTCCAAGGATCGAATAATAAATAATCTCTTTATGTACCTAAATCATAATAAGGAAGGATCGAGAAAAAAATTAACATATTATTCCTTACAGATTTCTATGGCGGTTCGCAAATGCTATGATCCGTACGCGGCGATGGGCCCGCAACAACACCACGGTCGCCGAATTGTTCACAAAGAGAGCCAAGGAGCACCCAGATGCACCATGCTTCTTTGTCGTTGGAGATCGAACTTGGACTTACAAAGAGGTATAATTTCTTAATGTTTGTGTCGTACGACTTATAAAATAAATGACCTCCTTAAACAAAGCGCATCACAGAAACTCTAGTCTAGCATGCGTAATCGCAATCAGCTGGACTGCATTTTTACAATATGCCGTTTCCAAGGAGATGTCTCACATTGTAACACTAATCACCACTATTTTGCTTTATCATCTCGTTCTTCAATAAAACGTGGGTGCAGATTGCAGGATGTACCACAATTAACGGATATAAAATATCCTACAATAATATACATTACTAAAGTATGTTTTAATCCGAGTTTATTGTAATGAATCGAACCCTTACCAGTGCTGTCTGATCGAATATCGGAAATTTGTTGACAGTTGGCGGAGAACTCGAACCAAGTGGCGAGGGTCATACAGGAACACCTAGGATTAAAGCGCGGTGACGTCATATGTATATTT
Organism: Colias eurytheme; assembly: GCF_061535395.1. NCBI lineage: Eukaryota > Metazoa > Arthropoda > Insecta > Lepidoptera > Pieridae > Colias > Colias eurytheme. The sequence goes on along the minus strand of NC_142981.1, from coordinate 8,531,687 downwards.
ATGCCGAACTGTGCTGAGTATGTCTACATGTGGTTGGGCATGGCCAAACTCGGTGTCATCTCAGCTCTCATCAATAGCAACCTGCGGCATAAACCACTGCTGCATTGCATTCAAGTGGCTAATGCAAAAGCCATTATCTACTCTGATTCTTTAGCTGGAGGTAAAGTATGACATATTAATTTCACCTACATGAAATTTTACAGAGCACCGAAAACATACCTGTTAACTTAATGTACACAAAATTGTAAAAACATGTTATAGTATTACATTTTATTGTTTTAGCCATTTCGGAGATTGAGGACCAACTTCCTCCTGGTATAAAACAGTTCCAACTCTACGGCGAGTGTGGTCCTCGAGCAATTGATCTCGTTAAGGAAATGGAGAAACAGTCCAAAGAATATCCAATTGTGACTGAGAAACCAGAGTACAACGATACTCTGCTTTACATCTACACCTCTGGCACTACGGGTATGCCAAAAGCCGCTGTGATGAAGAATTCAAAGTTAGTTTCCATGCTTTCAAAAACATTTCGATAATTTTTTCTTAAACTGTCCTATCTCTTAAGAAGACACTCTAGTACAGATTAAAATATTGGAATTGCATTATCGGATTTTCCACCAATTTGATTCGAAATTGACCAGAGCCATATTTCCAGATACCTACTTGTGGCAGTAGCCACGTATCACATGTTGGGGCTGCGCTCGGGCGACAGAATGTATAACCCTCTGCCGCTGTACCATCTCGCGGGCGGGCTGGTTGGCACTTCCGCAGCTATCGTGGATGGCATACCGTCTGTACTGCGGACCAAGTTCTCTGCCACTAATTACTGGCTGGATTGCATCAAATATGAGTGCACGGTGAGTTAGCTTGAGAATGGAGAAGAGTCCTTATAGTGTAAACCCTGTTATCGACTGTCCGTCTGCTAGGCTCCAATATACGATTTTTGCAAGTTAAATATTTTACTAGCGTGCAACGCTTATAATCCGAAGTCGCTGTACCACATTGAGAACTAACTCAATTCTATCTGGATTGCATTCAAGATGATAGAGTGTACGGTGGTATTTCTTGACCTTAAATAATGGCCTGACCCTGACCTGCCATTAGATCACAATGGATTTTTCCAAATAGTCACGTAGGAAATATTTTATTTTTGCAAAAAACAGTTACATAGTTAACTAACCAGTATAATTGTTATACAGCAAAAAATATAATTGTATGTCTTATCGTACATTAAAATTAAGTTCCGGAACTTTATAAAAAGCTGGTATAGATAAGGAATGAAAGTAAATTTCGCTTTTAATGAGAAAATAAATTGTTTTATTAAAAAAAACTAATAGAAATGATAATTATATTGTAATTATACCGTCTCATTACGTTAGTAACTATAACTATTATAATAAATGTTTATGACGCAAAACACGTGGTGTTAATATCCAACAGGCGACTGAGTTAATTGGATCGTGTTCCAATTCAAAGATCCCATTAGCTGGTTTATCAAACAGCGGGTATTCGCAAACAGTGGGGTATCCAAAACGTGTGAACTGTGATCTCAATTGAGAAAGTTAAACATGATGAAAGTTCACAAATGTTAGCACATAAATTTTGTAGTGGTAATTGCACGAATAGAAATAAATGTATAAAAAAGGAGCATAATATGTGCCGAGCACACTTGTCAGAAGTGAAACTTCTTTGGCAAGATTCGAAGATACCGAAATCGTCGCCTTACTTTATGACGCGATGGTATTGCCATGACGCAACCTTAAAATTTTACTCTCAACGTGCCTAAAGAAATTTCACTTCAAAAATAGCGTTGTTGCACCTGTTTACCTACAAATAAGCAATAGCTCTAATGTTATTTTCAAGTATAATTCTTATTTGAATACTGCATTGCAGTTCAAAATTATCTGGAAACTGTTAGTGAAGGACAGACACTCATATAAAAACAGTTAATTTTATTTTCTCCAAATATTAACACATAAACCCTACAGGTCGCGCAATACATCGGCGAGATGTGCCGCTACCTGCTCGCGCAGCCGGCCAAGCCGACGGACTCGCGGCACCGCGTGCGCATCATGGTCGGCAACGGGATGCGCCCCGCTATCTGGCAGCAGATTGTGGATAGGTGAGCTTACGTTATATCCACTACATAGTATAAAACAAAGTCGCTATGTCACCTTGTATGCTTAAATGTTTAAAACTACGCAACGGCTTTTGATGCGTTTTTTTTTAATAGATAGAGTAATTCAAGAGGAAGGTTTTAGTATATATATAATTTATTAAGTTTTAGACAAAGCGGGCGAAGTCGCTGGCGGTAAGCTAGTTGTTTATAAACTTTATTATCAACAGATTGTGGTCAAGCGCTTCCCTATTGACAGTAATAAAAACACAAAGTCTAGTGAAAACCTTTTAAGATGGTCACTTGTTATGCTAGGAAATTTCGCAGTCCATGGACTCTTATAGACCACTATCCGGATTCAATAGAACACGTTTTTTTTTGGTTAAAAATTTCTTAATATTTTCAGATGCAGCACTGAATATAATATACCTATCTAATATCTACTAACCTAGTATTTAAAGTCTTTATTTCAGTTAATGCGTAGAAAATCCCTTCTGAATTATCCCCGTAAGACTTTCTATTCCCTTTGATGATTGTACCTATTTAAAGTTAATTTTAGCATTCACAGTCATGATATTACATATATACGTATATGTGACGTGCGAATAAAATATATACTTACATTCAAAACCAAATTTGTTGATTTGCACTTTATATTCAGTATATTTATTTAACCTTTAGACAAGTTCAGCAAACACCACAGATCACGTTTCACACAAAATAAATAGTTATATAGGTAAATGTGCGATAAATTTTAATACCAAGGTCGATAATGCCAATTTTGAGCAAAGAAACTTTATAAAATAAAAACTCAAAAGATTGGTGACTCATAAAACAATTTTTATTATTAGTATAATATTATGCTTGATATAAAAACGTTATGTATTTAAAGTGATCTTTTAGATACATATATTGCAATATTTTTTTGTAATATAACACCAATGGCTCGCTGCTGTAGGTACCTACCTAGGTACCCATAACAATAAAACAGAAAAATAAGAAAACTTCCTGATCGTTAACAACTTTGTTTTCCAAAATTTGTCGTTATTATATCTTATGTATGGTTTTAGTACGTGATTATATCCATAAGCTTTCATGGGCGTAGCGAGGGGGAGGCAGGGGGGGGCAGCTGCCCCCCCCTAGCAGGCGGGCGGGCTGGCGAACTGAGCGAATTTTATTTCACCTCTCTCAAAAGATCCATTATAATACCCTATTTAGATTCCTTAATTTCCGCACTCGATCAACGCTTTTCGAATGAGCATCTGCCAGCCTTCAGCCTAATGTCATTGCACCCAAACACAATGTTATCAATGACCCTCAGTGATTTCCAAGAGAATTGCAAAGCATTCACCAATTTTTACGAGCTCGCTATCGAGCCTGAAGCAGAATTGTGGTATAAATTGTGGAAAGACAAGGGGATTCCAAATGAAGAGTTAGAGAAAATGGATTTTACCGACACGGTTAAAGAGGCAAATACTTTCTTCCCCGCCACAAAGAGGGCCATACTTATTTTACTGGCGCAACCATGCACCACGGCCAATATAGAACGGTCTTTTTCCACCTTACGGCGAGTAAAAACGTGGTTGCGGTCTACAATGTCAGAAAATCGTCTGAACGGCCTATGTATGTTAAGCGTACATAGGAAAATGGTAGAAGGAAAGAAAGGCGAAGTTATTGAAAAAGTTTTAAATAGTTTTTTGAACAACCACGCAAGTTACTGTTTAAGTAATTAAAACTATTCTGTTTCTGGTTAAAATTCGTTTTTTTATTGTTACACTTGCTGACCCGGCGGACGTCGCGTCGTCCTGCCCAGTAATCAATCTTACACCTACCCTAACTAAACTAAACCTACCCTACACCTACCCTACCCCTATCTATGTATGTGTTATTCTGAGTCTTCAGCTACCTACATACCAAATTTCATCGTAATGTGTTCAGTAGCTTTTGCTTGAAAGAGGTAACAAACATGCATCCGTCCACACACACTCACAAACTTTCACCTTTATACCTAATGTATGAAAACATAAATTCAGTTTCTCTATGATTTTCTCAACCTGCCCCCCCCTGTACAAAATCCTGGCTACGCCCTTGTAAGCTTTCCATAAAAAAGAGCTCGTAAAGGATGTCCGTAATTACATGCTCGTAAAGGCAGTCTCGAATATATCATTTCCTTATACTCACGAGTAAATCGTGATCGTTATATTATTTCCATAACAAGGTACAAAAAATATGTTAACATAGAGAAACATGTATCTATGCGAGCTTGTTTGCTTAACGATGTTTGTCTTTGTATTTACAACAGGTTCAAAGTACCGCAGATAAACGAAATATATGGAGCAACCGAAGGCAACGCAAATATAAGTAAGTAGACTGAATGTATTATAAATGCGTAGTTATACCGTTTGCAAATACTATGCCCGCTTATCGGTTATAGATAATAGAAGTACATACTTTGTATTGTTCTATATTATCCGCTCTAAGTGACGTGTGCTGATTTTATTGTCGCTATATGTATTTTTATGGCACTGACCTTTAAGGGGCAATTGTTGAAAATATACGAATACAGCATAAGGAATTTTTATATCCTCTTATTCGAGGATTAGAAGATGAAAGATGTTGAAGATTAGACTTTTCAGCATCAGGATAGTGCTCATCGTTAGAAAGGACCAGAAATGTAGGCCATAGATACAATCATAGACCACAAAATAACATGTACATGCATGAAAAGAGCATCTTTAGTTGAAATTCGGATACAATTCATATTAAAACTGTTTAAATATTAGGTTGCGTCGGCTGGGAGTGACGGAAAGCGTTTCCCGATTGAGGTCATTGCCACGTCCGGTGCAATATCAAATGTATACAAATATATTATGATATGTATACCCTAATGAAATACAAAGCGGTGACTAACTGCTCCAAAATGTATATTGATTCTGAATTTTATTATAAGCCAATTATATTAAAATCCAATTTATAATTGGATAAACGTTTATTCGTAATCAATCACTTTGACAGTGAATAAATCCAGGGAAATAAAAGCCAGTTTTATTATCCGTGCTAGTTTATGGCTTTATAGGTAATTTCAATAGTTTAACAGTAACAGAACTTTTATATTTATTTAGTACCTACCATTTTAAACCGTAAGTAGGTACTAAATTTTTTTTTTCATAAAGTAAATTCTGTTCCACTTTATAGGGCAGTTGCAAATAACATCTGTTAACCTACATACATAAGTATTATACAGTTAGATTGAGTACGTTTAAAACCAGATTCTCGAATTGTCCTGGACCCATGTTCCACATGCCACTCATATGAATAATAACATTCAAATGAAATTTCTTTTAGGAAATAGGGCATCTCATAGATATAAAATTATAAAAAAAGACGGGTTGCACTCCGGGAGTGCCGGCAGAAGTGAAAACTTGATTATTAACGTTCAGCATGTTTGATATTTTGGAATGGTATCCGTCTTACGCATGGAATATAAGGGCTAAAAAAAATTCGTCTTACGCTTTTTCGATCAGGCCACGTGTCCTTACGCGAGTTTAAGATTTTATACCCAACGCCGCTAAAGAAGTTTTCACTTTAATAAGTTAATAACAGCTATATTTAGTATTTTGGTACCTATTGTGAATTTTACACCTACATCTTTCCCTATATAGTAAAACTTATAACAATGTAACTGCTCTTTCAGTAAACGTGGACAACACGGTGGGCGCTGTAGGGTTCATACCCAAGCTGGTGCCGACGAGCTTACACCCGATAGCGCTGGTGCGCGTCGACGAGCTCGGCAACGTGGTGCGCGGGCCCGACGGCTTCTGTGTGCGCTGTCAGCCGAGTGAGTGATACATACTAGATACATTGAGGTATTATTATAGAGAGGCCATCGCTACTACATTTTTTGTAACACGAGTTGGAGTCAATCGCCTCAAACCATTTTTTTTTTGTTACATTGATTGGTTTTAATTTATAAGTAATAATAGGCAGAATATCTACAAATTGTATGACTCACAAGCCGCCCCCCGCCGCGGCCGCCGCGCTTGTCGCACAGATTTTGTTCGTGGTGTCCTCTCTATAATAATACCTCCATGCCTAGATATAATTTATTTGTATGGATATGTTATATGACTTTTAGACGTGAAACTTAGGCTCGTTTTATTCTTAAGGCGCATTGAGAGTAAAATTTCAAGGTCGTCTCATGGCAATGGCGTCACGTCATGGAGTGAGGCGACGATTTTGGTATCTTTGAATCTTGCCAAAGAAGTTTCACTTCTGAAACGTATGCTCTGCACACACGCCTTTTTTTGTATTAGAATATTTCATATTCGATCTCTTATTGTTTTGTTAAGGGTAAAGTATAATATTTTTTTAAATACTGTCAAGGTAAAACAGGACGTTTTGTAAAAGAACTTATAGAAATAGTTGAAAATTAATTCTTTATTCTATTCAAGAAGTGGGGATTTTTTTGAAGTGATTGCGTTTAAGACACTCAATGCGTTTTTAAATTTTGCTTTAAAATCATATAAATAGCATTAATCCATTATACCTACTTCTAATTACTGTATTATTACTAAGTATTCAATTATAATTGAAGTTCTGTAGCATAATTACAACGCACTTAGATATAATTTAACACTCTCACGCAATGTTTTTTCAAACAATGTAATCCACGAATCCTATTTTCAATATATTGGTTTTAAAAATACTCAATTATACAGTACATTGAGATAATATTACTTCGTATGTGTATCTCAATGATTATGTATTAGGAATCTACGCTATCATGGTGGATAGATACATAAATATTATATAGTTTACGTTTGACGTAACTCAATAGAATGTGCAATGAATAAACCATGATCGTAGCGAGCACGAAACAGAATATTTAATTACGTTACAAAGCCGATGTCAACTGATTTGATTGTCAGCTGATTAATATACAGAAGTGTTCCAGATTAATGTGTTAATTTGTTAAATTATATACTTACTTCGATAATTACAAACAACTAGATACTTTACAAAAACGAACTTAAAATTGTCCTCAAAAAATGTCAAAAGAAAACGTTAATCTATACTTCTATACTAATATTATAAAGAGGAAAGGTTTGATTTTTTGTTTGTTTGTTTGTATGAATTGAATAGGCTCCGAAACTACTTGGCAGATTTGAAAAATTCTTTCACTGTTGGAAAGCTACATCATTTCTGAGTGACATAGGCTAGGTTTTATCCCGGAAATCCCACGGGAACGGGAACTATGCGGGTTTTTTTTTTGAAAACGCGAGCGAAGCCGCAGGCGGAAAGCTAGTAAATAATAAACAAGCTTATTACAGGCAAGGCTTCAATAGGCTTTATTTAATGTATATTCACAACACAGGATCAAAATTATCGGCTAGCTAGGCGGTTAATATACACCAAAATAAATTCAACCTTATTGGTACGAATTAATATCTTTTAGATTGATTGATTATTGATACAAATTACCATAAAGACTTTTCTCTTATTGTGTGTGTTCTAGTTACTATTAAAAACTGATGATTTTACTTATAATAATAAAATTATTGTATTTCAGATGAGCCGGGAATGTTCATCGGTCTGATATCGCAGAATAATGCTGCGAGGGCGTACCACGGTTACGTGGACAAGGTTAGTATGATTTATTTCTATAAATAATACGATATAATAAGTGCTCTATAGATACCTATGTTGTTAGAACTATCTTTGCTATTTAGCAATATTTATAGATCACGTAGCAAAAATAACTTTACTTCATTCCTATTACATAAAGGCTAATACTTATGAATACTTACTAAAATGTTCCGCAAATTTTCTTTATTCTATTGATCTAGATTCTAGAAAGTTTGTGAGGATGGATGCATGTTTGTTATTCTTTCACGTAAAAACTACAGAACCGATTACAATGAAAATTTGGTATAAAGGTTAAACTGAAGACCCAGAATAACACATAGGCTACTTTTTATCCCGAAAATCCCACAGAAACGGGAACTATGCGGGTTTTTAAGCTATTGCATAGCTTCTATCGCGGGCCTTGAGCGCGGGGACCGAATCGAGAAATTCCGTAACGAAAAAACCTCACGCTCCCCACTCCGACGGACACGGAGGTGTGGCTTGAAGGCATGCTATGCAATAGCTTAACCGCGGCAGTCCCTGAGTGCCACACGTCTTTTTGAAGTGAAAACTTCTGTAGCGGCGTTGGGTATAAAATCTTAAACTCGCGTCAGGACACGTGACCTGATCGAAAAAGCGTAAGACGGATGGATATCAAACATGCTCAACGTTAATAATCAAGTTTTCACTTCTGCCGGCACTCTCGGAGTGCAACACGTCTTTTTCTTTGATAACGCGGTTTATAAGTGTTGGTACGTGTTGCAGAGCGACAGCAAGCGCAAGGTGGAGTGCGACGTGTTCCGCAAGGGCGACGCGGCGTTCGTGAGCGGCGACATCCTAGTAGCGGACGAGCTGGGCTACCTGTACTTCCGCGACCGCACCGGCGACACGTACAAGTGGAAGGGGGAGAACGTCGCCACCGCGGAGGTGGAGGACGCGCTCGCGCCCGCGCTCGATAGGCGGGATTGCGTCGTGTACGGCGTCTCGGTATGTTGCCTGCCTTTTTAAATAAATAAATACAATTCAGGACATTTCAGGACAATTTTCACACACGGCACGATCTGATCCCATACTAAGCTTTCGCTTGTGTTATGATAACCAGATGGCTGATAAACATACATGTATAATTTTAAATAAATACTTATATAGATAATTAACACCCAGACACAGAGCAAACATCTATGTTCATCACACAAATATTTGCCCCGGGTGGGAATCGAACCCACGACCTCTGGCTTGGAAGGTAGGGCCACTGCCAACCAAGCCAACCGGTCAGTCAGGTTTTTAACTCTATACTGTGTGTCTCATATAATTTTTGTTTAGTAGTTCGCCAAAAGTTTACCGAACTGCGACCCCAACTTCTTCAGTTTGCGCATGGTACAGTCAATAGTCACGTAACGTAATGTAACGATAGAACGTGTTCTTTACGTTCATTTTAAAATGTACATACCCAGTTTTGCTTCGCATCAGTCTTTTTTAAAAGTCTAACTAAAGGGTAACATCAATAAACACAATAAAGGAATAGAAACTTATTCCTTCTATCTTTTACGATAATATTTATTTTATTAGGCTAATTAATAAGTTCAAAGACATTCTTTATCAATAAATCGCTTCACACAAGCATTTACATATAAATGCTTAAGAAGTATTATTATAATTATATGAATTTTGGCGCGCAGATCCCGCAAACAGAGGGCCGTGCGGGTATGGCGGCGATCGCGGACCCGCAGCGCTCGCTGGACCTGTCCGCGCTCGCGCACCACCTCGACACGTCGCTGCCCTCGTACGCACGACCGCTCTTCCTGCGCATCAAGGACGATATCGAGATCACTAGTATGTAGATTTGAAGCTGCACACGTTTACACGCACACGTACACATGTATACACTCACACATGTGCACTTGTATACGCGCACGCACGCACACATGGAAATGTGCATGCGTGTTCATATGCAAATGATACTCTAGGAGTCTAGTACTTTAATTAGTAATCGAAATGTTAGAATTATTACAAGTTTCACTAAGTATTGAAACAGTTTTGTTAGAGTTTTTGAATAAGTCTCAAACACAAAATAAATATGACACACGTTCACCCATTCTTTGGCTGCATCCACACCTACTAATATTATAAATGCGAAAGTAACTCTGTCTGTCTGTCTGTTACTCAATCACGCCTAAACTACTGAACCAATTTTCAAGAAATTTGGTATGGAGATATTTTGATACCCGAGAAAGGACATAGGCTACTTTTTATCCCGGGAAAATGATGTAATCCCGGAAATCCCACGGAAACGGGGACTATGCGGGTTTTTCTTTGATTGCTTTGATAGCCGCGGACGGAACCCTAGTTTGAAATATTTGAAACCAATGTATGATCTCCCATTGCAGGCACGTTCAAGCTAAAGAAGCTGCAGTACCAGAAGGAGGGTTTCGACCCGGACGTGATCAAGGACCCGCTGTACTTCCGCAGCGGCGCGCAGTTCGTGCCCGTCACCTCGCAGCTCTTCAGCGACATCTGCAGCGGACGGACCAAGCTCTAGGCGACGGCTTTACTTTCAATTATAATAAATATCCAAATTTATGCATTTTCACTTAGCCCCAAGGGACGCGGTTTAGCTATATTAGAAAATTTATTGTCGTCTTTAGTTGTCCGGATCTATGGTCACCGCCGTGTGCAGTGGTGTTTGAGCTGTTGTAAATGGTCAAACGTGTTTAGGAAGTATTTTTGTTTGTTTTGCGTAGCTCAGAAGTATAAAAGACCCGCGTGGAAAATTGTTAAATTCATCTGTGATGTACACGCTCTAGATAGGAGTGCTTTTATTTTTAAGTGGGTTTATTTTAATGTGGCAAACTTGTTTGCGTGTCGGGTTACATAATACAATTTAATATTTTAATTGTGGTGTATGTTTTATTTCATCTATTTATGTTGGCTACTCGTTTTATTTGCGAAATATGCAAGTAGCCTTGTAGATAAAAAAAATTACCTTGAAGGCAGTAAATCGGTAACGACAGACAATAAACGGGTTTACGGATAGGAATATAAAGAAATCAACCGATTTTTAAATTAAATAAAAAAATTACACACGTGTAGTATGTATTGTACAAGCGATGACAAAGATATTTTAATATAAGGATCTTTTATAAACTTGTACACATCATGTGGCGTCGTGATATTTTTAATTAATGTAACAGGAATGAAACAATCGATATCTCAAACGGAGAAGATGAAAATTAGAGCAAATTGTTTGTATAATACTAATGTCTATTAAATATAATATACTTACGTGTCAATAGTGGGGATATTCTTTATGAGAATCCATAAGCACCTTAGTAGAGAACATCATAGGTAACATTCCGATTCTAGTCGTATATTCTTAGTGTTCCTTAATGATATTTCCGTTTCTGACTAATTTAATATAATAAATTGAAATGTTTGTAACACTTCTAGTAATATAATATGGCATTTGAGGTTTTATTGATGTCTTAAAATTATTGTGTACAAGAATAAACAGCAAATTGTGCCTTGATGCAAGGACAGCATTGTTGTACCATACTGCTGGTAAATTATACTGTAAAATTGTAAATAAAATGTTTCAAATAATCCCTGTTTTATTGAAAAATTACCACAATACTTGCGAGCGAAGGATTAATTTTATTTTAATCAAGTTTTTGAAGAATCGAGATGCCCTAGCGTAAAATAAATAAATCATTATTCGTACTCCACACATAATGTGACGATATTTTGTATGATCCCTTTAACATCTATTTTCATAGACCCTATAAAACCTAGCAGGGCCACTCGAGATATGCTGCAAAGTGAAAAGCTTACACAACGCTTTGCGAGTTCATTGGTTGTTGACTGTGTCCATGGATCTGGGCACCGCTCGCGGTGCGTGTAGTGAACGCCAGGCATTACAGTAGTCAGAGTGAATTCAGTACCGTCTACCTTATTCGTCTGTGTGCATTCAGCAATTTTTTGCACCACTAATAGCGGTCGTACACGATGTCTGTGTACACGGTACATGGTCTGCTTCAAGCTGTATAGACCGACTGCTTGAAGTCGCGACCGCACGGGGAACATTCATTCACTGCCGTGCACATGACTGCTCGAACAGTCGTGACCGCTTCTAGCCATCAAGCGGTTGGTAGCGATAGCTCGAGGAATCAACGACCTACCGCTCGAGCAGTCACCGTACGTCGCTCAGCCGTTAACTGCTCAAGCTGCCCATGTATGGCCGCCCTAATAAAGGTTAGTTTTTTAGCGCTTATCGGCGCTTATAAGCGCTGCTAACCCGTGCAGGAAAATATATGAACATGCGCTTATAAGCGCTGATCGGCGCCGACAAGTTTGTTGAAACTTGTTGGAACTTGTCGGCGCCGATCAGCGCTTATAAGCGCATGTTCATATATTTTCCTGCGCGGGTTACCAGCGCTTATAAGCGCCGATAAGCGCTTATAAGCGCTTATAAGTTTCAAGCTTTCTTTCTGAATACGCCCATATCGAATATCACGTTACATTTTTAATCTATCCCATTATTTATTAATACCTACATAGTAACTCAATGTATTTATTAGTTCTTCTTATATGTTTAATAAAATATGGCTAATAACTTAATTTTAGCAAATCCTTATAATATGATAATGATTAATGAATATGTAACATGTTAATGATACTCTACGTGTACTCTACTAATCTAAGATGTTTCACATCAAAAATAATTATTAGTTAGTGGTCACAGAATTACAGAATCCATACTAATATTATAAATGCGAAAGTAACTCTGTCTGTCTGTCTGTTACTCAATCACGCCTAAACTACTGAACCAATTTGCATGAAATTTGGTATGGAGATATTTTGATACCCGAGAAAGGACATAGGCTACCTTTTATTGCGAAATAATAATATGTACCACGGGCGAAGCAGGGGCGGACCGCTAGTTAAATATATATTCCCTAAGAGTATAATAATTAATCCAAGAGGCATAAATTATATTTAATTAACCCAGACTTTTATTAATTTACATATTTCAAAGAGTTGCTGTACATTCATAGAGTAAATGCAATATGTGTATCTGTGGCAATATGCTATGATAAAATGTGAAGACTTGACACCTATTTGACACCTCAGCGTCAACACATATATCATTGTACACAGCTGTCAGTCGTAAGCAATCAGCTGTCATATGAGTATTATGTTCTTGTAGCGAGTGTTCGCGAATTGCGATTATTATTTGCGATTTGCATGCATTTATTTAACTTTTTCACGGCAGTTGTAAATAGGACAGCTGAACCGCGTATTCCGCTACAGCCTATTTAACCAACGTTTGCATTATACTTGTTATGTCTTACTTTCTATAGCGTTTAGTGTGTAGAATGGTTTTGTTAATAGGATCCTTTAATCACTATTAGGGTTTCAAGTCATAGTGTTTAATATAAAGTAAGTTGTTTTTAATTACCGTTAAAGTGAAGTTATAGTACTGACTACTGATACGCAATAAATATTGGTGCTTGTTGCGTTTACAGCGACCAATAATCGTCTCTTACGATGTTTGCAAGTTTAAAGAGTAAAATTAAAGAAGAAACTGGAAGTGATATTAGTAAATTGACGAGCAGTTGGCGCAGTGGAGCCTTTTTAGGCCGAATAACATTGCGAGATGACTCGGTATGTTTTGTTTTATAATTTAGATGCTAGCCAAACCAAAAAGTTATGAAACTGTTTTGTACAGATGCTAAGTTTCTACCAGGGTAAAATATATGGCTATACACACATACATTATTTTTATTTACAGTCAACAACTAGCCCATCTAGTTCTGGTGGTCAGGCAGACTCAACATCAGATGTAAGTAAATGCACAACTACAATGTATACTAATAACTTCCATGTTACAGTGTGGTGTATTTGAACTACATTGCCACAATGTTTAGAATGTAAAATAAGAGTCATATAAAATTTAAAAACTTTGATTACAGTCAATATCGCCACAAATGCAAACATATTTATCAGACCGCACTGGTGGTCAGGTAGATCAAGTAGCACTGCAGCAGCAGTATGCAACTCAGCTGGAAGATAAACTGCGTGACAGGGATGTTTATTGGGAACAGAGGATCGAGGAATTGAAGCTTTCACTTGCATCTGTTCAAGGTAATAATAATATAATAATAGACAGGCATTTCTCCACAACTCGACGTCAAGCGCCTATTTTGCGTGAGAGAGGGAGGTGGGGGAAACCAGCTAAAACTGAAACCACCCGAATCTGTCCAAGGTAATCTAGAAAATGTTGAAAGAAAAGATCCAAATGTGACTATTATAGATGTATATTTATGACATATTATGTTAGAAGATATTACTTTCTGCCTAAATATTAATGTTGTAGGTCATTCTTCTGAAGTTTTTAATAAGACCTTCATGTGAATAGATTAAGAAACTTTATTTGTCTTCTAATATATGTTATGACCAATCTATTATAATTATTATGTGTATAGATTGTCTAAATATTTATAATGAAAAATAAAGGTATTTAATCAATATTTTTTAAACTTTACAAAGGCCAAAATTTAGAAAATATTGATTAAAAAATTAATTTTTAACTGAAATTTAGTAATTCAGTTCTGTTTGGTTTCTCTGTAAGGATAGAAGCAAAATTGCAAATTCAAGTGAAACAATAAGTTGACTTGAGAATTCTATTTTGAATTTACATGTTACTGATAACAATTTTCATTGAGAATAATTCATGTTTAAACATTAAAAAATAGGCCATTATAGAAAGTATGCAAAAGTATGTTAAGAACATATAGTTTACAAAAATAAATAAATGTAAGATCACAATTATATAGAATAACTCCACAAAATAACATTAACATTAATTAGTTAAGTGTTCATTTCATTAGTATACAACAAAATTTCCACTTCTTATCTAATGTTCTCATTTAGTAAGGCATTCATGACTATTAAATGATAAAAAATATACTTACAGTACAATTCATATAGAATCATTAGTTTGAACATGTTTACATTTAATGAGAGATTTGTGGGAAAAGCCGTATCCTTCTTAAAAAATAAAAGTAGCCAAGGTAATCTTTTCTTATGTTTTCTGTGATCCCAAGTTCCATCTATTGTATCTATAATTTATATTTATTACTTACTAGCAGTCCGCCCCGGCTTCGCCCGTGGTACATATTTACGTTTTCTCTACATAAGAACCATCCTCGTACTTCAAGGAATATAATAAAAAAAGAATTAACGAAATCGGTTCAGCCGTTCTCGAGTTATGCGCTTACCAACACATTTTGCGATTCATTTTTATATATGTATAAGAAGATAATTAACTTGATATGTATAATTTATATAAAAGATTTATAATTTTAGGTGAAGAAGCAGTAGCAGCTCAGACTGTAGCACGAACAGCTCAAGCAGAGGCAGCTAAAGCGATTACTGAGCGAGATGCAGCACAGAAACAACTTAACGAGTTGAAAGCGAGATTGGCAGCTGCTGAGAATGCACAAGATCGACTTGACATTCTAACTGTGAGATTTGAAATACATTGATTATGCTATTGCGAAAAAGTAATAATTAATAAATTATCATATCCTATGTTTGACAAAATCCTTAAAAACGTTGCGACTTGCGATAAATGAATTATTTGTTATGCCAATTGTAAAATTTCCATGAATGAGGTACATAATTAAATTACAAAATGCAAGTACGTGTATCTATATATATCATTAATTCATTATCCTTTACCTTGAACAGCCTGGAAGAGATTGCTGATAAGTGATAAGGTTACCTTATGTGCTATACATGTTTCCATTTCTTTATGTATTGTAATTTGAAATGGTACATAAAATTGATAAATAAATAAATACATTAAAACAGAATGTTATTGTATCCATAATTTAATTGAAATTACAACAAATTTTCAAAGTTTATTTACCAAAATGTTACAAAAAAAAATATTCTTCACCTTATAATATTTTCATTCCTACTCACTTATTTGTTAATAATTATTAATTATGTTACGTATTAATTTGTATTGAATTTATTTTTCCCATTGATAACAGGAGGAGCTAGAGCAATCGCGGCGCGAATGGGCCCGCGAGCGCGCGGAGCTGACAGCCGCGCTGGGCGCTGCGGACGCGCGCACGCGGGACCTCGCGGACGAGCTGCAGCTGCTGCGCGCCGCGCTGCCGCCGGACCACCCGCACCACCATGTGCATGATGACGGTGAGCGTGTTAGATAGCGTGAATGGCAGCTTTTGTTGTGGGGATGATAGTGAACTTGCTAAAAAAATTATGAAAATACTAGCGGTCCGCCCCAGCTTCGCCCGTGGTACCTACATGTTTAAACTATCCTATCTCTCAAGTTGGATTAAACTGCACATGGTGTGCAAATTTTATTATAATCGGTTAAGTGGTTTAGGAGTCCATTGAGGACAAACATTGTGACACGAGATTTTTATATATTAAGATAAGATATAGAAAAAAAATTGATGATAGCATCACTGGTAGCTAGTAGAAAAAATAGAGCCTGTGTGCTGGGAACACGTGTCAGAAGTAAAACTTCTTTGGCAAGATACAAAAAGAAACTACAATCTTCACCTTACTCCATTACATGATGGTATTACAATGACCGCGACCTTAAAATTTTACTCTCAACGCGCCTTAAGAAGTTTCCCTTTTAAAATTTTTTTTCACCATTTCTTATTGAAATATTTTACTACATAATTAAGATTGAATCAATAAAGATACTTTTAAGGAAACAATATTTGTCTGATTTATTAACATTGGCCAAACCACAATCAACGCTACAATACAGAAAGGAATTATTTTCTGACAATGTAGGTAACAACTGCAATGGCCTTCATGTAGACGTGATAGAAATCAAACTAGTAATTATTTGAGTCTTATTTGTTAAGTATTTCAATATTGCAACATAATGATCAGTTTACTATCTTGGCAATCTAATTCAAGTAAAATTTATTTAAAAAATTTAATTGGTTCAATCCATGATTTTTCTTTGCTCTCAAATAGCTGATCAAGACGAGAAATTTTTAAAAATTCAATACGGTATAGCATCATAAATACCTACAATATCTTATTAGTACAAAACAAAACTTTCAATAAATGCAATATTTCCATAAAACACCCTTCTCACAGTATTTTTTATTATTATATTTTCTTCTAGATAAGCGGGAAATGCAACCGACGGGTTGCGCGGACTACGACCGCGTGTGTCGCGAACGGACTGTGTTGAGCCGTCAGCTACAAGAAGCGAAGATGGTGCTAGCCGATGTCAAGACGTCATGGAGTGCGCAAATTGCGGCCTTGGAGACGCAGGTTTGTGGTTTTGTTAGTTTTTTTTTTTATATATATAGAGATAGATTTGTAGTTGAGTAGTTTGTGAGCTTATTGCTATAGAAGGTTAAATTCATAAATACCGTACTTAATAGGATTAGAGACAAGATCATAAGATAAATTATTGTGTTTTATTTTAATAGTGGAAAATAGCGCCTTTCAGTAGAGTGCGGTACATTTTACGTTTTTAAATGGTTATTATCATTATTAATTTATTTTATTCATATAGGTATTGTTTATAAAGAACATGTGCATTCGTGAAATCGTTATTTAGCTAAAGTGAATTTTAAATACAGTTACTTTATACAAAGTAAGTATATAAGAGACCAAGAATAAATTAATCGTTTTAACTCAGGTTGAATGCATGATGTATATAATGCTTGCATTGTACTAAAACTATAAGTAAAATAACTATCCGTGTATATAACAATACTTTCCCCTGTATCCTGTAATAACAAGAGAATCATAACATAGCTATGTGTGTCTAGTGTTTGGATTTTTATAAATAAAAAATATATTATGATAAGTTAGTTGTACCGCTAGGTGGCGCGATTGTCGCGTCAAGCTGGCGAAGAAGGTGCGGAAAGGAGAAGGGTAGAGAATGAAAAGAAGGAACTTCAAGAGAACCTTCTAGAAATCTCGGCTGACCTTGAGAAGGCGAGACAGAATCTTGCTAATAGCGAAGCCAAGGTATATTTGAGTTTGTGCCTTCTCATTTTATGAAATGCCTAAGTATTATTTTGCTGTTTTAAAGTTGTTTATCTTTATTCATTTGAAAACGTATTTAATAGAACTTCAGATAAATAATAGCCATATACCAAAATTTAATGCCACACTACCTAATTTCTCAAAGATCTGGTATACTATAATTTCTTAAAAGAATAATTTCATGTCTGACTATTTAACAGTCAACCTTTTATAAATTGGAATTTATGTAACTATTTTTTGCATGTATTCGTCATAATATTGATGAATAACAAAGAATTGTCCCACCTACAATCTATGCAATTCTGTTGGTAAAAAAAATATAATAAGTGCTTCTAGAATTTTTAAGACAAAAAATAGTAGGTGTAATGAAGCTGTCAGTTAAATAATTATATAAAAGCGCTTTTATAAGTCATAATAACAAAAAAATGACGAGTTTGACCGGCACTAACCGCCCTGGCCCCGGGCAGGTGGTGCGTCTGAACGGCGAGGTGCATTCCTTGGCCATGGAGGTGAAGACGTTGCGGGCCAACGCAGTGGGGGCCTCCGTGAGTTCCAGCCTCTACAGCATTTAGATATACTGTAGTTATAGTTCTAATTAAAGACTTTATTATTGAACTGTTTTATGGAACCTTTTTGCCATTAATGCCTCAGCCCCCGTTATCACAGACACAATAGAAAATCTATTGTGTCGTGGCCGATCGGGCCGCTCGGTGGTCAATGGGTTAAGACATTTATTGACTCGAAGTTACCACTTGCCAATTCTATTAAATATCTGGTTGACTGTCGTTTAGTGAGTCCAAAACGCCAATTACTCTTTACTAATGAAATGTTCAATAGAATATTTTCAGCAATTCTATCAGATATTACTCTGTAATTAGTTGTAACTTTAACAAGAAATTGTTAATTTTGCGGTTTGTGAGGGTACTTCGTTAGTGATAAAGTCTTTAATTCTACTTGTAATTAATGATGGATTTCATGTATTTTGGGAGTAAAAACGCGGTTTATTTGTTTCTAACATTCTACTAATTTGTACCGAAAGGGTCTTATTTTAATTTTATTATGTTCAGAGGACCAGCGGGCCGTCAAAAATAACTGTTATAAATCGGTTATTATTTCTAGATTCAAGTGAAAAACAACAAACAGACAAATAAATCGTGTTTTTCATTTTTATTTTTATTCACCTTTGTTGTAGCGAATGAGTTGTTGTTTCACGTTAAGTATTGCTTTTAGAATTAGAATTCTCAAATTTTATCCTTAAATACGGAACAGCAGGAACTGATTCGGATATTTAGTTTATATACGAATATATTATATCGCTTGTAAAATAGCAGTATGCGGTAGTATTCGAGTAAAAATATGCCGTCCGTTCTAGTACATTCCTCTTATATAAGACAATTTTAACCTTTGCTTTCGAGTTTAGCTCTTTTTAAATACATAGTAAAGAGAAACAGTTTATGTATTTTTGTTACGTGTAAATGTTTTCTTAGTTTTAGTTGAACATAGAATTCTAAGTATATTTTCAAACTAATATTTTTTCTCCTTACCTTTTGAAGCTTTTTTTTTATTTTTGAATTATAATTTTGTTTATTATTTTTTATTTGATGACTTGCTCTTTTGAGCAGCATGATATATTTTAATCGACTTATAGTATATCTAGTCTTAAAAGTAACATAGATAAAATTATAGATATTTAGATTTTTTATTATATATACTTATGTATATTTTTATTCCGATTTATCATTATGCTACGTGCAATATAAACTACCTATTTTTTATAAATATGTACATATAATTTAATTAATGGCCAGCACCTAGCACCTTATATAAACCTATTTTTACAAAATAAGAGATAGATTTTATTATGCACTTAAAAAGAAATATATATGTACACAGAGCAAAATGTACTTAAATGGAAATGTACTTAATAAGGAAAAAAATATGCTTTTAGATTGCATTTGTTCTCACAGCGCTTTATTTTGAACACGCGATAGTAAACATATAAGTAATTGTTTTATCTTGATACGAACGTTGGAGATAATTTGTTATGTACACATCACGTGAGCTATATATCTTTAAAGTGTTTTTAGTAATATCGATGACTAAAGTGCTAGACGTGTTAAAAATAAGAACATATTTTTTTGCATTCCAAGTAGGTAAGTTTAACTGTTTGTGATGAAATTAAAAATAGGACATTTTATTTTAATGGCGCTTATGACTTTTCTGTTTTATTTGTGTTTATTTAGTAATAAATTTTGTTTTATACTTTTGTTTTTTTATTCTCCTTTGCACAGCCTTAGTGTTAATATTTTTAACCTATTTTTTCTAAGGTTTTGTTACTAACACTCACTTTTTTATTTATTTTGATGTTGCATGGCACTCGATAGAGCACAAAAAACACTAGTTGGGAGATCTATTTAAGTATTGTCGTTTATAAATTATTGAGATTTTTAAATTATTGAAATAGTTGATAAATTATAGATTTAGCCAAAGAAACTTAGATTAACTATTAGAAAACATTAAGTTATTGTATTTTGTTTTATTATTTTGTGTATTTTGTTTTATTATTTTGGGATTTAGACAAAATAAGTTATTAAAAGCTTCTATTCATAATCTATACACACTAATATCTTCTTACACTCTTTAAAGAATATACCATATTATAGGACAAAACGATGGAGCTTGAGAGCCGTATTCAAGAACTGACGAATGAAAATAAAGAATTAGCAAAAGCCCTAGAAGAGGAAAGGACTCTTGTACAGATATTAAAGGAAAAAATCGAAAACTCAAATAGACTATCCGATGAGCAGAAAGCAGAGGTGAATCACCTGAATTCGATGATGACAGACATGCAACATGATTATATCGATATACAGAGGAAGTTGGATAAGTGAGTGTTTGTTTATTTATGGTTTATTATCTTTTATACGAAATTTTAGATATATGTTACTAGGAACGTTTTTATCACTTTCGGATAACACAAAAATGGATAGCAATCATTGAGCTGAACGAAATATATTTTATAATAATTCTAGGTGTTTCATTTTTAACTAATTTTGCTTACATAATTGTTATCATACATACATCAATGCATATTATGTCGTTATAAATTGCATTTACCGTTGCATAATAATAAATAATTAATCTCGCAAGTTCCAATAGTAGTATAAATAATTATATATACGTACATATGATAGAAAAAAAAAAGTACTCAGTAATATTATTGAAATGATTTCAGAGAAAAGCGGGAAAAGGACGAGGTGCTAATACGAAATGCGCAGATCTCACAGAACGTAGAAAAAAGTTTGTGCAACGTTAGATTCCTGGAGTCTGAGGTCGTTGACTTGAAGTCTAAAATCACCGAGTTGGAGGCAATCATAGCTCAACACAAAGAGGTACGGTTTTGTAATAAAAAATATGTTCGTTTAATGCAACTGCATTCAGCATTGACCAATGAACCATTTACCATTTTTGTATAATTTCATATTTATTTAAAATTGAACAAAAAAAGGGTTATTCAATTCTTTTTATCTAAAATGGAAAATAAATACTGATAGAATATGAATATACAAGAACAATTCGTAAATTCTGTATATCCTAATAGTTTTGTAAATTTTTTTTTAATTATTTTCAGAATCAAGCAGCGTGTATGCTGATAAAAGAAAATGAAGAAGCTAGAAATAAAACAATAGAGGAACTCAAGACGCGAATAGAAACATTCGCTGACAATGAGTCCACGCTTAAAAAGACTATACAAGACTTAGAGGCTGAAATCTGTGATAGAAATAAGGTGTGTAAGAATTATTACCATATTTTTGATTAATTTTAAAAAAGCTTCTTTTAAAATTATTAGCCCCGAACGGCCAGATCGGTCCACGACACAATAGATTTTCTATTGTGTCTGTGATTCCAGGGCCTGAATTATTAAACAAAAAAAAAATAGTTTGATAATAGTGATGGTATATTTTCAGAAAATTAAAACATTAGACAATAGAATATCAGATATGAAAAAGACACTACAGCGTGAGTTACAAAGCAGTAAATCAGATCTGACGTCTGCTGAAGAACAGGATATTAGTAGACGGTGAGTAGACACTACAAATTAGATTTTATTATTTTCATAGGACCTACAGTAAAATATAACGAGCTTGTTTGCTAAAAAACAATCATCATCTTGGCATATTTTCTAACAAGTTGAAAGAAAATAAGCTCGAAATTCTTTATATAAAAATAGAAACTATCGTACGATGTTAAAAACGTTTCGATCGATTGATGTTATTCTCTTACTTATAAAACACCTGATCCGATGCTAAAAATTATAGCTGGCATATTGGCTTTTTTAGGAAAAACACGAGTGAAGCCGCAAAATCAAGTTAGTTATAAAAGAAACTTATTTTCCAGATACCTCAAGCACGTGGTGCTCCGCTTCCTCACGGCGCGTGAGCTAGAAGCGCGCCAACTAACCCGCGCCCTCGCCACACTGCTGCGGCTCAGCGCACACGAGGAGGCGTTACTGCGGGCCGCGTTACCCGCACGCACTTCGCGGGCCGCGTGGTTCCCGCTTAACACGTGAATAGTGGTGTGGGGGGAGTGGGAGTTTGTGGATAGTGTTATGTAACGTTAAGTAATGTGTACGGCACGTGCGTAGTGCTGTTTCGTCACCGTGTGAGTTAAAACCGTGACAGTTTACCCGCAGTGCCCGCACACGCCTCGCTGGCTGCGTGGTGCTCGTTTAACACTTGAATAGTGGTGTGTGGGGAAGGGACGTTAGTTGTGAATAGTGGTGATGTGTATCGTTAAAGTGAAGTGTACGGCACGTGTGCTTCCTTACTACAAGCTGGAACCGAGCTGCATGGTGCTCCTTTTTTATGTATAGCAATGATGTGGTTAACGTCAATTGTGTATGGCACGTACAAAGTTTACTCACCGCGAATTAAAATCGCAGTTAACCCGCGTTGCCCGCACGGTTCTTGCAAGCTGAGTGGTGCATGTTTAATACGTGATCAGTGTGGGGCATGGGGCGTTTATTGTGTATTGAAGTCATCTATAACCTTAAAGTGATGTGCGTAGTGCTCCGCTTCCTCAACATACGAGATAGAAGCGCAGCAACTAATCGCACGAGCCTCTCGAGCTGTGTGGTACTCGAATGTGAACAAAAGTGACGCGAATGGTCCTCCTGTAACTTGTGAATATGGCAAGTGGGGTGTTACCGTTACCAAATTAGTACTGCTTTAAAGGTCACGTTAACACCTCTCACCCCTGATTGTTGATCTTAGGTCAGATGTAAAATTTTATGGGTCTTTATGCTAATATAGTCTAATGTGCTTAGTATTCCTATGGAGGATTGGAAATGGTCCATTACACACTGTTTGTATTCATATACATTATTTGTCATGTATCACACTGACATGCTAACTCCAAAGATCAAAAGTTTTTTCACTAATGTCTGTAAACATGCATAAAGCGGTCAGCATATTTACAATAATTATGTACATGTACTATTTAACAGTAAGACTAATCAAAGAAGTATTGAAGCTGTTGGCATATCTAATAGTATTACAGACCACAGCTACATCCATTGCTTTAAAGAAAAAAACTTGTTATTGTTAAATCTAGTATTTAAAAGTGTAGTTATATGCGCACGCGTCATTTTATTAAGCTTTATTATTTTAAAGCATTATTGGCACTATTTATCAGTATTTTTATGTTTGTGATATAAAATTCCATGAAATTATTAAACATTTGCTTTGTGTTCAAGGTATGTTAATTTGAAAATGTTACTTATTTCCAAACACATAAATTGGCTAATTTTCCAAGTGTTGTGTATCAGTACATTTCTGCTTTATGTTATGTCCAAAATAAAGCAGAAATGTACTGATTTTATTGATTATATGAAAATAAAAAAAAACTGTTTCTTGTTTAATTATCACCGATGTATTTTTTTATGGAAGATTCTTTATTATATATGTGTTGTGTTTATATCACTTTACAATGATTATAGTTACATAAGTAGCTGTAATATGTAATTTTCATGCAATGGTATCATTCTAAATTATAAAGTTGCCTTATTAGTTGCTAGTCAGTATTATATTATACCTATTTGTAAAGTCAAGATTTACAAAGTATTTGTAATGTCATATTTATATAATATATGTATTATAATTTTTTGATTGATGATTCAAGAATTAATGTTAAACATTTTTTTTTGGCTTAAAACTTTGATTATTCGATGCTGTGATATGTTTGATTCTTGTATGTTCTCTTTTTTATGATTCTTATTGTGAAGATAGATAGAAATTGAAAACACTGCCCCTTATAATAAAAGATGATTGATTTATATGGACGGAGGCATGTCGAAATATTGCGTGATTGCTTAGTATTTTTATTTATTATATTTTGGTTTAATAGTTATAGGAACTGAGAATTCTACATTCGTAAAATGTTTTGCTTAAAGTATTGTTAAAAGACAACATTTATATTTAATCAATAAATTATAGGCACTTAAGTAACATCTGTCAAAATTTGTACAGTAGTTATAATCTAGTCGCAGATTTGTTATCAAAATTTTTATTTTCCTAATGTGTATATAGATTAGATTTTTTGTTATTTTTTATTTCTTTTCAAACACTCGCTGTTTGGTTATCCAATGTATGAGTTTTTATAACTATATACGAAATAATTCACTGTAATTCATTACTATAGGTAATGCTTTATAACGGAATGTTGTAAAACTTAACACAAGTGTTTCAAAGATTTGTTGTATTTCAAAAGAATATTTTTGTTTTATATCATAGTCATAGTAGATAATATATTTCCAGAATTATTATAGTTTGTTTTAAATAAATAATTATATAATTACTCCTGTGTTTTATTTAGTCTACTTAAGTACTATTAGAATTATCGTGTAGACTGTAGATGGACGTATTTCATACTTATTAAACAAAATAGATTTATTTAATAAATTTGATGAAAAATAATGGACTGGTAGTGAAAATTAAAATCTACCAGATTATTAATTAACCTCTCGACCCCGCTGTCAAACTATCAAAATCTGTCAGTCGTCAGAAGTGAACCCTCTTTGGAAAGTAAAGATGTTTCTTTCTAATGGTATATCTTTTTTAAAATAAAGTCATTCTATTTGTGTCCCTTCGTCCAGCATACTCACCACAACTCACCATGGAATCCTGATATTTCATGAATGTCAAAAAACTGTTCTGAAATAGTGCTAAATAGTGCCCAAAGGAAAAAAATAGTGCTCTTGTACTTGCGAAGTTATAGCCATAGTTCGATGAGTATGCTGGACGAAGGTTTCGCCCAGCATACTCACCTCCGTCCGGAGAATCTGTATACGCTTCAAACATAATTCATACTTCAAAAAATAGTTCCCAAATAGTGCCAAACGGTGCCCAAAAAGAAAAAACAGTGCTCGAATAACTTCGGAGTTACAGGCTTCGTTCAGTGAGTATGCTGGGCGTAGGTTCTACGCCCAGCATACTCACCTCAGTGCGCGAATATCGAACGAGCTATAGGAACAATTTACGTCTCAAAAAATTGTGCTTGAAATAGTGCCCAATATCAGTCCAATTTTTGCTTGACTTTTGACCTAGAAAACCATTAAATTTGATTGTAAACTTCTACATACATTACATTGAGTACAGTCGAATACAATATTATTAACTTTCTTTCTAACAATTTTTGTCTTGTGTAAATTATTTGTTTTGTTATATTGTCTATGTAAGGGAGTATTTACTTTAGAATCGCAATATTATTAATTACACATTATTTTAATAATACTTTATAATAATATGATTAAGCCTTCGCGCGTCGCATGGGACCCCGGTAGCTAGGAACAATGATTTTATATATTTGTCTAGATCACGGCGCTTGAAGGATTAAGATATCAAATGAAGTAAATCATGCATGAAAAATAAAGTTGCTGTTATTAATGCTTACATTACAACTGACAAAATTATTCAAAATAATCATTTTCCGGATCAAGGACGGTACCACAACGTTTACGGAATTGACCTGTATTCCTCATGTGATAAAGTTCAATATAGTGTGGCAGTAATGGATGCACGTACGGTCAATAGGTATGGGGCTTACGACGCGCGGCGCCCGCTACGCTAAACATTTTTTTATATGTATATTATATACAATATTAAAACTACATTTTTTTCTATTTACATTGATTATATTATGAATGTTAACAAAAGCTGTGAACTAGTTAACTAGAATTCTGATTACTTTGGCCCTTTAAATAGTAATAAATAACGTAAGTAATTAAAAATGTTTTTTATTGCTAAACCTTTCATTGATGAAACTATTGGAAAGAGTTTTAAAAATTTGTATAACTATGTCACAGTACTAGTTTTGACTGGTTATAAGTTTTGCCTGCAACATATATACAAAAAGAAACTGTATAATTTCCTTTTTACAATTTTTCAAGATATTAATTTTATTGGCTGCAAATGACTGTTTTTATTCAGACAAACACACAATGCAATGAAGTAATAGACTTCATTTACGCTTAAAGTTTCATTCATTTATTATTATTTATAAAATATATAATAATGCATTTAATCGAAAGTTTTTGACATGTGAGAAAATACCATAATTATTTCCAATAACATGAAGTCTACAATTAGAAAGTTTAATATTTTTGTCCAAAAACATATTGTGTCGACGACTGTACCCCATTTTACGTTAGTATGTAGAAGTTTACATTAAAATTTAATGGTTTTCTAAGTCAAAAGTCAAGCAAAAATTGGACTGATATTGGGCACTATTTCAAGTACAATTTTTTGAGACGTAAATTATACCTATATCTCGTTCGATATTCACGCGCTGAGGTGAGTATGCTGGGCGTAGAACCTACGCCCAGCATACTCACTGAACGAAGCCTATAACTCCGAAGTTATTCGAGCACTGTTTTTTCTTTTTGGGCACCGTTTGGCACTATTTGGGAACTATTTTTTGAAGTATGAATTATGTTTGAAGCGTATACAGATTCTCCGGACGGAGGTGAGTATGCTGGGCGAAACCTTCGTCCAGCATACTCATCGAACTATGGCTATAACTTCGCAAGTACAAGAGCACTATTTTTTTCCTTTGGGCACTATTTAGCACTATTTCAGAACAGTTTTTTGACATTCATGAAATATCAGGATTCCATGGTGAGTTGTGGTGAGTATGCTGGACGAAGGGACACTTCTATTTCATTCTAGTCTACATAGTTTATTGTTCAGGATTTTGAATTCATGGATAATATTTAAGTAGAATTTTAAATAGGAAGGTACCTCAATAGACTCTACCTAGGTGCTTTTTATCCCCATTTTCAGCAAGGTTTCTTTGGAAGAAAATGCGAATGTCACCGTTCTAATTCCACCAGCCAATCTCAGTTAGTTAATTCTTGTTTACTAGTTTCTAGTACTTGTGTCTAAACCGTTGGTTTAATAGTATAAGTTTTAGTATTGTTTAGTTCCATCATTCGATAATAGATGACGCTAGTTGTAGAAGCCATGTTTTTAAATCGCGCTTATGTTATTCTTTTGTAATTAGATATAAGCAAAATGGTACTGTAGTTCCGCATCCTTCGCAAATATACGGTCAGAGCGTTTTTGTGTGTTTTATTTCCGACTCTGGCTAGTGTGTACTACATTGCTGGTGGTACACAAAACATTTGGTCCTGCGAGCCGAATATTGGAGACCAGGTGGTGACGTCAGCGGCCATTGGAGGGAGCGAGAGGGAGAGCAGCTGGGACGCCAGCAGCCATCGGAGGGAGCGAGAGAGAAGCAACCGGGACGTCATCGGCCAGCGGAGCGAGCGAGAGGGAGAAGAACCGTGACGTCAGCGGCCTGCGGAGCGAGCGAGAGGGAGACAACCGTGACGTCATCGGCCAGCGGAGCGAGCGAGAGGGAGACAACCGGGACGTCAGCGGCCAGCGGAGCGAGCGAGAGGGAGAAGATCCGTGACGTCAGCGGCCTGCGGAGTGAGCGAGAGGGCGACAACCGTGACGTCAGCGGCCAGCGGAGCGAGCGAGAGGGAGAAGAACCGTGACGTCAGCGGCGAGCGGAGCGAGCGAGAGGGAGAACATCCGGGACGTCAGCGGCCAGTGGAGCGAGCGAGAGGGAGAACATCCGTGACGTCAACCGACTCCGGAGTACAGGTGCGAGGGAGAAGGACTACCAGTGAAGTGAAACGTGAGTACTTTGAAGTTCAATTATACAAAATTGGACCTTAAGTCCAAGAAGATAAAGTGAAGTGACGGGGAATCCATGCCCAAATTAAATTAAAGTAACTTTAAAACACTTAGAAAATTTTCATTGTTTACATAGACTTAGAATATTTTCAATGTTTACATTGACTTAGTTTTTTGTTCGTTGTATTGAATAGACACTTGTAAAATTTTGTAAAAGAATTTACCACTTATAATATTTTAGAGTTGAGGAGACAGTTTGTACATGTGAGTTAGTTTTTATTTTATGCAATTTAAATATTAAGTTAAATTTATTTATTTCAAATAAGTTTGAGAATATAAAGTCTATTTATCTTATTGTTGTTCGGAAGTCTCTAAAATATTATAATGGAAGCATTTAATAGAATTCAAGAAAATAGTAAAGAGCTTATCTCTAAAGGTAGAGTCAATTTTAAAAAATCCCCTAAGGAAAGAATTACTGTTTCGTATGTTGAAACTCGTTTGGAATCTTTAGAAAATCAGTGGCAATCATTTTGCGATATTCATCGCCAAATTATTAGCGAGATATCTAAGAGGGAGTTAGACTCTTCTAGCTATATTAAAAATTGTGTATATGATGAGACCGAAGTACTATATGTAGATTACAAAACTGAATTGAAAGATGCTTTGATTGAATTAAAGGGTAATAGTCGGTCCGGGGTAAAGTCAAGTGATTCCAGCGAGTATCAAGAAAAATGTGTCATAAAATTACCAGAAATTTCTTTACCTAAATTTTCAGGAAAATACACAGAATGGCCTACCTTTAGAGATCTTTTTGTATCATTAATACACAATAACCATAAATTAGATGATGTACAAAAATTACATTATTTAAAGGGTCATTTATTAGGAGAACCGGAACAGCTCCTAAGACATACAGCAATAACCGATAAAAACTACACGGCTTCCTGGGCTCAGCTAGTCAACCGTTATGACAACAAAAAGTATTTGTCAAACAATATCCTAAAACGTTTGATGAGTCTAAAAGTATTGCATCATGAATCGTCATCGGCGATAAGAGAATTATTAGATAGTATGAACGAATGCTTAAGTGCTCTAAGAAACCTAGGAATTGATATTACTAGCTGGGACACAATCGTTATTTATATAATGAGTTACAAATTGGACCCTGAGTCCAGGAAGCAGTGGGAGTCCAAGGCAAATGATTGCGAAGACCTACCAACCTTGACTCTATTTAGAGAATTTTTGGAGCATAAGTTTAGGTCATTAGAGTTTTTAGACACTAAGTCAGTAAACGTAAAAAACCCTCGTTCTAGTCCCAAAGTACTTTATGTGAACAATACTTTGACGGATAGTGTTGAATCTGGTCAGTCTTATGTGGCGAAGTGTCCGTATTGCAAAGGGGCAACTCATAAATTATATAATTGTAAGGAGTTTGCGAAGTCGGACTATGATGTGAGACATAAATTTGTACAAAATAGTCGCTTATGTTTTAATTGTTTTGGTAGCAACCACTCCGTATTTTCATGTCGCCAATCCACCAGATGTAAGGTTTGTAAGCGTAAACATAATTCATTGCTTCACCCCGAAGAATCTAAAAATGTTGAGTCCCATCAAAAGAATGTGGTTGTTTCTTCAGCAACCACATCTGAACGCGATGTTGTTACGTGTTTTTCGAATGTCCGTAGTCAAGTTCTTTTGGCTACTGCAGTTGTGGAAGCGGAGTCGAATACAGGTAAGGCTAACTTTAATTTGCGATGCTTATTGGATCAAGGCTCAATGGTTTCTCTCATCACCGAATCCACGGTTCAAGCTCTTGGGCTAAAGAAAATTCCAAATAAGGTTCGTATTTCTGGAGTAGGAGGTCAGGAAGATTCCTTAGCGTCAAGATCTATGGTTGAAGTAAAAATAAGATCAATTTATAATCCCAAGTTTACCATGGTCGTTCAAGCGCACGTTCTCGGTAAGCTTACATCGTTTCTTCCATCAAGGAGAGTCAATCTGCGGTTGTGGCCAGAGCTTTCACACTTGCAATTGGCTGATCCAAAATATGAAGTCCCAAACAAAATTGATTTGTTGCTTGGTGCGGAGGTGTATGCCCAGGTACTGGAGGACGGCATGATAAAGGGTCCCCCTGGATGTCCGTTAGCACAGAAAACGCAATTAGGGTGGATATTATCTGGGCACATTCAATCAGAAATGTTAGATTCTGGAACGCACCAACAACCGAGAGTGATCGTCAGCATGCACGCTGGATGCAATGAAGATGAACTACTAAAAAGGTTCTGGGAAATAGAAGCAGAGCCATGTTTGGCAAGCAATAAAATAATGACAATCGAAGAAAAGGCGTGTGAAGAGATTTTTGAGAGGACAACTAAGAGAGACAAGGAGGGAAGATATATTGTTAACTTACCTTTCCGCCCCGAAGTAAAGCATGAATTTGGAGATACACGAAGTGTAGCGGTGCAAAGGCTAAAGAGTTTAGAGAAAAGATTTAAGAACACCGAACTCAAGAATAATTATTCGCAAGTGTTGAAGGAATATTTATTGCTGGGTCATATGGAAAAAGTACAGGAAGACTCGGAAGAGACGCGGAGACGTTCGGTATGGTTACCGCATCATGCAGTAGTCAGACCAGACAAAAGCACTACTAAGACGCGAGTAGTATTCAATGCGTCAGATAGAAGTGCTAATGGTATGTCGTTAAATGATGCCCTGATGGTTGGCCCAAGACTACAACCAGAATTACGTCATATAATCATGAGATGGCGTCTCCACCCGATATGCCTAATAGCCGACATCATAAAGATGTATAGGCAAGTAAGGCTGAAAAGGGAGCATACAGATTATCACCGAATCGTGTGGAGAGATGACAACAACGAAATCCAAGATTATCGTCTACTTACCGTTACCTTTGGCACTTCCAGTGCACCTTATTTAGCGGTCAAAGCTCTCCAACAGCTTGCAGTCGACGAGGGTGGGAGCTATCCACTAGCTGCTGCAAGACTAAAAACGGACTTTACATGGATGATCTGTTAACCGGGTGTGATTCTGAAAAAGAAGCATTACGATTATATGAAGAAATGACTGAATTGTTAAGTAAAGGAGGTTTTAGGCTACAGAAATGGAGTAGTAATAGCATGGAGGTGATGGAAGGTTTTGAAGGAAATATAGAACAGGACAGGGAACTTAAGGAGGATGACGTGACTAAAGTAGTAGGTCTCTTTTGGAACCGCCGTACCGATGACTTTAGTTATAGAGTTCAGTTTTTATCAGCGTCGCTTCCTGCAACCAAAAGAGAAATTATAGCCGAAATTTGTCGACTGTACGATCCGCTTGGTTGGATCGTTCCATGCATCATCACTGCAAAAATATTCATACAAAAATTATGGATGACTGGATTTGGATGGGATGATAGATTACCGTCTGAACTTATTAGTGAATGGATAACTTACCGGGAGGAATTATTTCAGCTAACAAATTTCCAAATACCGCGATGGGTGCAAACACGAAGCAAAGATACAGTTGTGGAGTTACATGGGTTTAGTGACGCTTCACATGCCGCCTATGCTGCTGTGGTTTATATTCGTTGCGTTTCTGAAGATAAACAAATTAAAACTCACCTGGTAGCTGCAAAAACTAAAGTTGCCCCGATCAAGCAAATCTCCATACCTCGACTGGAACTCTGCGGTGCGGTGTTGGTAACTAAATTGTTAGTTGAAGTAGCTGAAGTTTTGAACATACCAATTTCACAGTTGCATGCGTGGACGGATTCCACCATCGTCCTAGCGTGGCTTAGTGACCATCCCAGTCGGTGGAAAACATTCATAGCCAACCGGACTTCTGAAATTCTAAATCATTTAGAACCTTGTAAGTGGTCGTATATACAGTCCAAAGAAAATCCCGCTGACTGCGCGTCTCGTGGAATACTACCTTCTGAGCTAGTTGAGAATAATTTGTGGAAGTATGGTCCGGATTGGTTAAGTAAGATTGATATTCCGTATAGTAAACCACTTTCCATATGCCCTAAAACTGACCTGGAAGAAAGAAAGATTAAAGTACATGCTACAACTAAGGAGAACTGTGAAGATATAGATATATTTTTAAAATTTTCATCTTTTACGAAGCTGGTGAGAGTAGTCGCATACTGCAGAAGATTCCTGAAATTGAAGGATCCCGTTGAAACTCGTCCGAAATTTCTACCTTACCTTTCAGCTGAAGAGCTCCGAGATGCCACCATGTGTTGTATCCGTCAGCATCAGCTTACTTGGTACCCTGAAGAAATGAAGAATCTGAAACATAAAAACATCATTAAAAAGAGTAAAATTGACAATTTAAATCCATTAATAGATGAATTAGGAATTATGAGGGTCGGAGGAAGAATGGAAAATTCTTGCCTGAAGGATGGCAGCAAGCATCCGATAATTGTAAACGGTGACTCCTGCTTGGCGAAGTTGATTATAGCCGATGCCCACGCCAAAACCATGCACGGAGGTCCCCAGTTGACCATTAACTACATACGTACGACGTATTGGATCACCAAATTGAAAAATCTAGTACGATTTGCTATACACAAATGCGTTTCATGCGTAAGAAACGCGGCGAAGTTTCGAACTCAATTGATGGGCCAGCTGCCTGCCTGCCGAGTCACACCTCGAAAACCCTTTTTATACTCCGGTGTTGATTACGCTGGTCCCATTAATATTCGCGTTTCGAAGGGTCGTGGCCATAAATCCTATAAAGGATATATTTGTCTCTTTGTTTGCATGGCCACAAGAGCCGTTCATATAGAAGCAGTTTCCGATCTTACTTCAGAAGGTTTTTTGGCAGCTTTCAAACGTTTTGTTGCTAGACGAGGCCGTTGTATTCAGTTGTGGAGTGACAACGGCACCAATTTTGTAGGTGCTTCTAAGGAGTTGCGGAATTTGTTTGCAAATGAGAAATCCCAACTGCCTGTTGACATTGCATCATCATTGGCTAACAATGGTACAGAGTGGCGCTTTATTCCTCCTCATGCTCCAAATTTCGGTGGAGTGTGGGAAGCAGGCATAAAGAGCACTAAACATCATCTGCGTCGCGTAATCGGCGATTGTACTCTTATTTTTGAAGAGCTGGCGACGGTCTTGGTGCAAATTGAGGCGTGTCTCAATTCGCGACCTTTGTCCGTAGCTAGCTCCGACTCAGGTGATCCCAACCCGTTAACACCGGGTCATTTTTTAATAGGGGAGCCATTGATCGTGGCTCCGGATAATAATTTTGAATACGAGAAAATTTCCAATTTGCGTCGTTGGCAGTTAACCCAAAGGATGGTGCAGCATTTTTGGAAGCGTTGGTCCCAAGAGTGTCTAACCCAATTTTTTCAAAGGTACAAATGGAAAGGCAAGGTCCCCGACATCAAGGTAGGAGACGTGGTCTTAGTGAAGGAGGACAATTTGCCTCCTGCGAAATGGATGTACGGATTGGTGGTTGAATTACATCCGGGTAAGGATAAGGTGACACGTGTTGTCACGTTGAGATATAGGGGTTCTCACATACAAAGACCGACTTCGAAACTATGTGTGTTGCCCGTTAGAGAAACATAAATGTAAAAAAGAAAATATATATGTATTATGTTAGACGTAAGTAAAGAATAAGTATTAGTTTAAAGAAATGTATTTGCTTCTATGTATTGCTGTATCTTTTTGCAAAGTTGTATTTTTTTTGTATTGTGAAGGACTATTCGTCCTTGGCGGGCGGTATGTCTAAACCGTTGGTTTAATAGTATAAGTTTTAGTATTGTTTAGTTCCATCATTCGATAATAGATGACGCTAGTTGTAGAAGCCGTGTTTTTAAATCGCGCTTATGTTATTCTTTTGTAATTAGATATAAGCAAAATGGTACTGTAGAAGATTTTATTACAGATGGACGGAAGTCTTGGTCGTTTGGTCTTGGTCGTTTGGTCTCTCGTTCTCAGCGTTCTGTTCGCTGATCAATAAATTGATTGATTAATTAATTAATCAAAATTAATTAATTAATTAATTAAATAAATAAATTGATAACTCATAAATATCTGAGTTGTTAAAATTTTATTGCGGCCAGATGTGAATTAACACATCCTGCGATCATGCCGCCGCCGAGCATGCCGCTGCTGCCGCAGCGACGCGCGACTCGTCCGCGCGCACTGGGCCGCAGGGTCTATAGTCGGTCGGTTGCCGCACTTGAAATGGGCCTGGACGCCATTGCCGCTTCCGGCCAGGCTGCAATCGTGGCCCGCTCAACAGCAACCGGCCGGCTTCCTGCGTTGGTATCGGAACCTCTGTCAGGTGCCGGCGATGAATCGTTCCTGGCGAGTCCCCTGGCGTTGTCGCCGGCCCAATCCACCGAATCCGCATCGTCGATTACTCGCTCGCTCACACCGAGTCGTCGACAGGCCTCGGTAAGCGCCGCCACACCAAATCCGGGCACTTTGAAGCGCCCCGCACAGGCACCACTACCGCGTACTCCGCGCTTCCCCGCCTCTTTACCGGGTATTCCCGTGGGACGCTTTCCCTCCCCTCCACATAGTAGAGTAGGAGAGAAAACTATCGCAGCGTCCACGCCCCCGCCTCCGCTGAATATACCGACAATGTCACCGGTCTCTCCTATGGAGACCGGGACAACTGGCCCCTCATACGCGGCCATGGCCGCGTCTCCTAAATCTCCAGCGCCCACACCCTCCACCTCCTCCGCCGCCGCTGCGCCCGCCGCGACCAGCAAGACTATGACTGCGACCGACACTGCTGCTTCTGTCTCCCCCTCTGCTGCTGCCGGCACTGCAAGCGCCGCGCCACCTACCAAACAGCCCAACCGCTACCCCCCTCTTATAGTGGAGACACTGCCCGACTGGCCGACCCACTTTAGGGAGCTAAAAAAGGTCCTCGGGCACACTCCTAACGGACGTCCATTTGGCAAGGGTGTCCGTTTTATACCAAAGACAGACCAGGAGTTCCGACTCATCCAGCGCTATCTTACGCAGCTGGAGAGCAACACCGGAATCTCTTGGTTCTGCTACTCGCTGCCCGCTGAGAGAAGCGTGAAAGTAGCGATCCGTGGTCTGCCGGCTAACACAGAACCGGCACTAGTGGACACAGAGCTGCGCGAGCTCGGGTTTATTCCGGAACACGTGCGTGCAATCCCTGCTCGTCCAGGTAGGCCGGGCTGTCTGATGTTCGCGCAACTGCAGCGGACTCCGGACCTCATCCCAGGCATTTATGAGGTGAGCGAACTGCTCTGTATGCCTGGGATCACAATTGAGGCATGGCGCGGCAGAAAGGGGCCAGCGCAATGCCATCGATGCCAGCAATTTAGGCATTCCTCCCAAAATTGCCACCGGCCAATAGCCTGTGTGCGTTGCGGTGACAACCACCCGGCAAAGGAATGCCAGCGTCCGCGTGAGGAACCACCAACGTGCGCCAACTGCGGCGGCGCCCACACGGCAAATAACGCGACCTGTCCGATATTCCGGAAGGAGACGCGCAACCGCCGAGCGGGCACCGTCGCGCGCACTGCTACTAGTGCGCGCGCGCCCGCAACTCAAGCCGATGCACCTGGCTCGCTCATGGCTGCTGCCAACCAGCCAGGTCCGACGACTAAACGCCGCCGTAAGCGTGGCAAACGCACCCAAATGCGGCCGCCAGCAGCACAGCCTGCGGCGCCACATTCGGCAGCGCCAGCCACTGCACCGCCTACTGTTCTGCCGGTAGCATCTACCTCTAGGCCGCGCTCTGCACCACCAGTTGCGCCGCAGCCTACGCAGCGTAGCAAGAAGTCCAAGCCCTCCGTGGTCACCGCCCCCACACAGGGGACGAAGGCGAAGCGTGTGATGCCGCTGGACCCCAGACTGACTAAGGTTATCAGCACTCTTAATCAGGTGCTGGTGGCTATCCAAGAACAGCGTGACCCAATACCGCTGATCTTGGGCTGCATCGCGGAGCTCTGCGCCTCTCATGTCTGAGCTCCGCATCGCATTTTGGAACGCCGACGGGCTCTCAGCGCAAAAAGCCCGTCTCTTCAAAACCTTGCTCTGTCAACGTCAAGTGGATATCGGCCTGGTTAACGAAACACACCTCCGACCGGTAGACAAGTTGAAGGTTTCCGGATACTATGTCTATCGGGAGGACCACACCTCGCCGATCGGGACTGCTTACAGGGGATTAGCAGTCCTGGTCCATCGGAATGTCATTCACCAACTACTTCCAGTACCTCAGTTACAGTCGTCGTACGCCCTCGGCGTAGAAATCTGTGTAGACCGCCAGCCCACTCGTGTGTTCGCCTTTTACAAGCCGCCGCAGAATCGACTCGCAGTGGCTGATGTCCGAACCTTGCTGGACTCGCCGCTGCCCACGATCCTCGCCGGCGACTTTAATGCGAAACACACGGCGTGGAACTCCAACACCGTAAGCCCGGACGGCAGACGCCTCCTGGACGACGCAGACCGCCACGGCTACGAAGTGCTAGGACCAGAGGTCCCAACGCACTACCCGTACTGTGCAGCCCACACTCCGGACGTCATCGACATAGCAGTTGCTCGTGGCCTCGTCGCCGCACCGTCGCTTGACGTCCTGGATGACCACCTCATTTCAGACCACCAAGCCGTCCTCATGACGCTGACACTGTCTCCGATGACAACATCAATGCCTTCTCCGAAACATCGCCAGGACTGGAGAATCTTCGCCGAACACATGGCTGAACATTCTCCGTCCTTTAGAGTCGAGAGCCCTGCAGACGTCGACCGACTCGCCACGGACTTCAGCGCAGTCTTGTCCAATGCGCTTCGCGAGTCCAGACTCGACGCTGCATCCACTCGCAAGAAACCCCAGCTCCCAGCCTACATACAAG
Source organism: Colias eurytheme (assembly GCF_061535395.1). Lineage (NCBI taxonomy): Eukaryota > Metazoa > Arthropoda > Insecta > Lepidoptera > Pieridae > Colias > Colias eurytheme. The sequence continues at coordinate 8,494,834 of NC_142981.1, read as the reverse complement.
CGATGTTAGAGGAAAAGAGGAAGCTGCGAAGACTATGGCAAAATCTGCGATGCCCGACCATGAAGACGCGGCTGAACGCTCTGGCAGCCAAGATTTCAGACGCACTGGAAACGGTAGCAGTCGAATCTTGGCACACCGCCATCGAGCGAGCCGGCGATGACTGGTCCGGCATGCACCGCCTTTGCCGCCAGCTCTCCAGGAAGCCCCCTCCGATTAGACCCCTCATGGCCGGTGATGGAACCCCACGTTACCGCGCCGAGGATCGAGCGGAGATTTTTGCAGACTTCCTGGAGACGCAGTTTACGCCTAATCCGACCGCGAATGTGCAGCACGTAGAGACCATCGAGCGACAGGTGAAGGATTACTTCGAACCGCCGATACCACCGACAGAAGACCCCGTCGTGTTCTCTCCTGGACGAGTCCAAAGGATGATTCGACGAACTAAACTACGCAAAGCCCCCGGCCCGGACCGAGTCACCAATGAAGCCCTGCGTCACCTTCCTCCGCGAGCCATCGCGACGCTGACGCGGCTCTTTAACGGAATCCTCCGTACCGGGCACTTTCCATCTCCGTGGAAGCTCGGCCGAGTCATCCTACTTCCCAAACAAGGTAAAAATATCTTGCTACCCGAGAGCTACCGTCCCATCACCCTTCTGTCGTCAACCTCGAAAGTCTTCGAGAAGCTACTGCTGCTGCACATGACGCCCCACCTTCAGCCACGCGACGAACAGTTCGGTTTCCGCGCCGAACACTCCACCACTCTACAAGTGGCGAGAGTACTGCACCACCTCGCTGCCGCCTACAACAAGCGAGAACAATCGGTTGCAGTACTCCTCGATATGGAGAAAGCGTTCGACCGCGTATGGCACACCGGACTCATCTACAAGCTGTCCACGTCTACTACTCCGCGTCGAGTAGTTAAGACTGTGGCCACCTTCCTGCAAGACAGACGTTTTCAAGTGGCGGTTGAAAATGCTCTGTCCACAGAGCGCCCCATCCGAGCCGGTGTGCCCCAGGGAAGCTGCCTGTCGCCCGTCTGCTATAGCAGATACACGGACGACATCCCAGTCGCTGGCGGAGCCATCCTAGCGTTGTATGCCGACGACGCTGCGTTTATTACCACCTCGCTGAACGCCAAGCATGCATCGGTAAAGATGCAGCGAGCACTGGATGCACTTCCCTCATGGCTGGAGGACTGGAGACTCAAGGTCAACGTGGGGAAAACTCAGGCGATTTCCATCGGACGGGCGCGCCTTCTGCCGCCCCCGGTGTCTCTCATGGGCGAGAACGTCGAATGGTCACCGACGGCCAAGTACCTTGGTGTGACCATTGACAAGACACTCTCGATGCGGCCCCATGTGAAGAACGTGGTTGCCCAGACACGCGCCGTGCGGAACATACTCCGCCCCATGCTGGCGTCTCACCTGCCTCTCCGTACGAAGCTGTGCATTTACAAAGCCTACGTTCGCACGCGACTCACCTATGCGGCCCCTGCGTGGTTCGCGCTGACCAATGAGACGGACCGCAAGTCGCTGCGAGCGCAGCAGTCGCTAGCGCTCCGCACCATCTCCGGAGCACCACGCTTCGTACGGAATCAGGTCATCTCCAGGGACCTGCGCATGGAGAGCCTGGACGACTTCGTTCGTCGCCTGAGTTCCTCTATGTTCGCGCGCGCCGACGGAGCGCGATCCCAGCATTTGCAGGGCATCGCGCCATACCATCGGAGACCGCCGGACATAAGAGGCCTACCACGTGACCTAATCTCCTAGGACACGACCGCTTCCTCGCCGCTGGCTGATGGGCGCCCCCCGGCACCTTGCCGGCGGGCTCGACCTCGCTAAGTGGCGGGTGGCTTCACCCACGGACATTCCTCCCTGCAGCAGCTAGCAGATCGCCCGCGATACCACGCGGGCTCGATCGCACTGCAGCAGGACACCTCCCGGACACGACACCTCGGACCATTAGGTCCCACCCAGTGCCCCGCCTGTAGTTGCAAGCGGCGTTGCCACCACTGAAAGGGGCCGTCGCCCCGAACAGTTACCCCGAGGCCTGTGAAGGCTTGCGTGGAAGACCCCGAGATCGAGTTCCGCATCCTTCGCAAATATACGGTCAGAGCGTTTTTGTGTGTTTTATTTCCGACTCTGGCTAGTGTGTACTACATTGCTGGTGGTACACAAAACAACTTGTAATAAGCGCATTGTATTATAACTATTTTTAACTATTGAAAACGCGTTGCAACTGAAAACGGATTTCAACTGACACATAATTTAATTCAAAAGTGCCGATAAAGTATTTGTTTTTTAAATTATACGTAGGGTACTTACCTGGAACTAGATGGCGCTGTAGCAAGGCATAGCTTGTGCTTAGCATTGTAATATTTGAGTAACATCAATTAGTGAAATACAGTTCAAAATTAATTTAATCCCTAAACTGTCTAGTTTCGATTTTTTTAAGCTGCTAGCTAGTACGTTCTTACGTTTTTAGAGACCTGTACATCGTTTCTTAGATCCAAGACACAGGCAACAGCCTAGTTTGGATCTCTTGTAATACTGTAATGCACTGCTTTTTTGGTAAATAAAGATTTTTATTTATTTTTTATTTTAGTTGTATTATAGTATCATACAAAGAAAAAGGAAGGTAGGTAAAGTAAAGCTATATAAATATGTTCAATTGCGTAGTTAGTAGGCTACCCTAATTTTCAATTGTAGACTATTTTATTAAACAAGCAGGAAGTTTCTAATGACGGACTGCGTAATAGTGAGCACAATACTGAGCAGAGGCGGCTCGCCCTAAGGAGCGCTGGTGCAGTGAACTCCCATAAATAATTATAATAAAATCATACTCCTTAATTTAATTATTAACATTAATTATTACTATTTAAAATCAATCGTAATCTTTAAAACTAATGTTAATACCAATGAATATATCCATCATTCCATCATCACATAAACCTGTATAATACCTACTATATTATGTAACGCGCGAAGCGGTGCGCTCACGATTGCGCTCCAATGAAAAAAGATTTAGTACATTTCCTAATACGAAATCCAATAGGAGTGAAAGAGAGGGTTTTGCCAGGGCGCTGCGCGTGAAACAAAAGATTTTCTATGGAAAAGTAGCAAAATTCGGAGCGCCGCACCCGCAAACGTTGCCGGTTCGTTTTTACCGCCCGGCAGGACAGCGATTGCGCGCGCGGCGCGATGTTGCCAGTTTCCACTTCTATAATATAAACAAACACTCGAGTCAACTTCAATGCACGCGCGCGATTCATGCAATTTTCTAATTAAAATTATAAAATACGTGTTGAAATAGCCTGTAGTTATCAGTATTACTTGTGAGTGTTAAAATGAACAATAATTATAATGTGGCGTTCATTTAAAAAGTGTGATAAAACGTTACAAATTCGGCTTGAATGTAAAGCTAAGGGACCGCCACGGCCTGAACTTGATCTTACGCAAAAATGTACGACAAAAACGAAAACATATACGCGTGTGTTTAAATCTGAACAATACGTGAAAACACCGTGGTTGTGTGGTTGTGATGAAAGCAACAAACTATTTTGTTTTCCGTGTCTTTTATTTAAAGCGGGCGCGGCCGGCGGAGGTGAGAGTGCTTGGACTGAAACGGGCGTTGACGACTTAGCTCATCTTTCAATCAAGATGAAAAAACATTCACAATCTCGGTACCATTTGTTGAATGAACTGCAATTGGCGTCTATCGGACGACAAGACATTCGTAAAGCACTAGATTCCGCGTACCGAAAGTCAATACGCGAGTTCAATGACCGTGTCGATGAAAACAGACATATTTTACGAAGGTTAATAGATTGTGTCGTATTTTGTGGTGCATTTCAAATTGCTTTATGGGGGCATGATGAGTCTTCGGAATCCCTGAATCCCGGAATCTATATATATATATATATTTTTAATTAATTTTACTGATTTACACCATGTATTTTCAGTGTTTTATTTCAAGTGAACACCCATAAAATTTTGTCACGAGCCGCCTCTGATACTGAGTCATGAGTCATTCAGTGAAGGTCGTCTTTCGTACAAGAAATGGGGTCAAGGTTACTTTACTTGTTTCACCAGAAAGGACTTGCTTAGCAAAAAGTGTTGCGTTAACAGTTTTTGGTATGACAAAAATCTTAAGGTTAAAAAGCTGATAACTTTCTAAATTCAAAGTAGGTAGGCAATCAAACATTTCTTTAATTTATTAAAATAAGCAAATTTTTGCACTCATTATAATCAGAAACCTCATTTCAGAAATTGTTTTTAGAGGTTGAGCTTTGGCAACTTTTGGGCTGTTAATCGAATCAAATATAATATATTATAGGTATGATCATCTTTGCGTGTGTTTGTTGCTGAAGTTCCTAAACAGCTAGATCGACTTTAATGATTTTTTTGCCTTTAAATAGACTTAAGAATCGAATTCTCTATTGTATTATGATATTAAAATTTTCCTCATGTGATAAAATCCAGTTAGTACCTTGCTTTAGTCAGATTTTTGTATGCATATTGATAATACGTTACTTTTAAACAAACTTTATACTTTACACACTTACAACATTATGGTACTTTAAATATGTATATAGCAATTTCATTAAAAGCTTGTTAGCTTAACAGTATAAGGTAAGGGGAGGTAAATAAAATGACCAAATCACATATTCAGTTGTTTATTATCTATACTGTACTCAAAATCGATCCGAAGATCACATCACATAGTAATTTCATAAATAATATTACAATGTCATGTACTTTCTGTGATTGCTCATGAATAAAAAAATGTTCACAATATTATATCAATACTTTGTTCACTGGACCGGTTTACTTTTAGTAGACTGTACCTACTACATAATAACATACCATTATTTAGGTATTAAGAACTTACAGTGTACTTTCATGAGAGATATAATAATAATAATAATCAATTATTGTGTTGCAGTTCATTTTTTTGTCAATATATTTACAGTTTTACATTTTTTTTTGTGATTTACAAATAAATTCTTGAATATTTAATTAGGTCTCCATTATTCCATTTGGATTTACAATAACAGTACTTTATAGTTAAAAATATCACAAAAATGAAATATATTATGTGTAAGACACACGCAACATTAAAAATACAACAAAAAGAAAAATATAAAATCCACTAGAAACCTTGGGCCAGAAGAGTCCCTTCTAAACAGGAAGGATACTTTCGATGTTCTATCTTTTATAACGGCAATTTGATACCATTATATTTATTATCACACTAATTAATTATAAAATTAATCGATTGTCTTACAATAAATGCGTCAGATCATAAAATTTTGATTATAAAATTATATGCAACAAATAATCCTTGAAACGATAAATTTCAACAAAAATATAAAATAAAGGATGACAACTTATGTGTTTAAGAGTCACATTGCCGTATTGATAAAAGCGAAACGTCACGCCAGCTCCAGCTCGAAACCGATAATAACAATCAATACAAAACACAAACGACCTCCTAACGAGTTTAACTCCAATTTCGCTATTCACCTTTTATCGATATGGCATTCCACTTACGATATACGACAATAAATATAACGCACTTACACATTAATCACTTCTTTAATTCCGACGCTAGGAATTATTCATTTTATAATATATACCTAAAAATATAATCACGGCACAAGTATCCCTCCGACTAAATTACTAACGTAGTGTCACTTTATCAGGATTTAGAATCAAATATGTATTATGTATCTTAAATATTTCATTATTAATATATCATTATCAAAATATCCACTAAATGGGAGGAATAAATCAAATTATTAATATTTTATTCTAACATTATACGCATGACTGATCAACAAAAGGATATGGACTAGGAATAATAGTAGGCATTGGGCTTCCATGCCTCGGGAAGCTTGCGCCTGCGCGCCGCGACCGGTCGCGTGGCGGTCGCGCGGCGGTCGCACCGCAGTCGCACCGCAGTCGCAGCGCGGTCGCAGCGCAGTCGCGTCGCAACCGCCGCGCGCCCGACCGCGGCGCCAGGCGCGCCCGCCTCTCTCTATCCGCATATCACCTCTACATACATACGAGATTTCGAGTCAAACTTAATACTGCTTGCTGCTTGCGATTCAAACGATACTGGGGAACTATGTCATCACTCTGAACTTCAAGGTTATTCGGACGCGATCGTCGGTCACCATTTGTGCATCCGTAGACGGAAATCGATCGGTTTAAGAATGACTATCTAGCAAAATCTATCTGGAATAAAAGCCGACGTTCTATCCTAGAATGTAGGTAAACAGATCGGAAGAATGCCTTCGTTTTTATGTATTGTCCGACAACGTTCATTGTTCGATTTGAATATTCGTTTGCTATCCACTCTAGGAGTGTTGCGACCTATGCTAAGTGTGTGGGAGGGCGAAGTGAGGCCGCGCTCGACCGAACGTGAATTGTGCTCCGGCGTCAAAAGTTCTCGTGCCGAAGGAGAGAAGCGGCTACGCTATTGGTGTTTCATTATTATCGATTCGCTTAATCTAAACTAGTGTAAAACTTGTCATCTATAAACATAATTTCATAAATTATAACATACGTAAAAAAGTAACATAATTCTCACAAAAATGCTCACAATAGGAGTGGGTCGCAACTTCCGACACCGGCCTCGGCCGAAGCCAGAGAGCTGCGGCGCGCGCCGACGTGCCTATACACAACGATCTCGCACGTCACATCAGGAACTCATATCGTATCTTAAAAAAATAATATATAATAGTAATAAAACATTTGAAACCTCACTAACTACTATTCGACGACGTCGGTACGATCTCGACAGAAATCATTCATACGGCTCCTGCGTTCCGAAAACTATTCATATCACAATCGCACGACCGTGCCCGAGAATCATATCCCGCTACTATGTACACACTCTTTCCCGTAGACTAGCACGTGCCCGGCGGCGGCGCATCGCGGGCGCTGGCTCGCGCTCGGCTCGCGGCTCGCGCTCGGCTCGCGGCTCGCGGCTCGCCACCGCCGCTAAACTAACGCTAACATAACATCACCACCTCCGCTGCGGAGCGACCCGCTTCCCGAGTGTGTCAGAGGCGCGACCGGGGCGGGGGCGGGGCGCGGGCGACTTGCTGGGGGGGGATGGGGCGAGGAAACGAACGAGGGCTCAGAGGGGGCGGGTGGGGTGAGGGTGGCAGGGTGAGGGCGAGAGGGCGAGGGGTGAGGGCGAGGGGCGACGGGGCAGGTTAAGGAGGTCGCAAGGCCGGCGGCAGCTGCACGGGGATGTGGTAGTAGCGGCAGGCCGCGCGCCGGCACGTGCCCGCCGCGGCGTCGCGGCACACTACCACACGACACCCCACCACCTGTAGCCCGCACCCTGGAACGCAGTCATACCGCACTTTATTATACATCACAAAATATAAACAACGACATCCACGGCCCATTTACATCCGGCCCACGGACATTTTTTATAAGACTTTGTTCGTTAAAATTTTCGTTTTAAAATGAGTAAGTAATTAATATAGTTTTCACCATTCGTTAACAAGTTGTCATTAATACAAAGCTACCGATCTCTGGGTCTATTTTAAGTTTACGGTTCACTAGCTAGAATGGACGTGGACAATACTTGTACCTATTTATAATTTTTTTTCATAATTAATGCTAGGGTTAGCATGCGATTAAATAATTTCAACAATACATTCTAGACGACTAAATCCACTAAGCTAAATAGAACATAGTTGTCTACAGTTAATTTAACGACTACTGTTTGTTTCTATATAACTTTTTGTACTACATTTGAAATATTATACGTATACGAGCGATACGGGCTAGGCATTGCAAGTTTCGGCTTATTAAATTGCTACTCAAATTGACTAAGGAAAAATGTAAATTAACATGTTGTTACGAATGAAATGATATAAATTTTTCAAGAAAAGAAAAATGCAACACCTATATTCGCTGCATAATATCATTACGAACTACATACAGAGATTATACAAGAAATAATTACTATAAGCTCAAATACAGACATGAATTTTCTGAAAACACGTAATAAAATATTAAAAGTTAAATCCATGCAAAATACACAAAGAGGGAGGGGGGGATTTCCGGATATTTCCATTGTTAATATTTACAGCAATTTCACACGAATGTAACAAGTAATGATAACTACATACCTTCACGAATATGAACAAATCTGCAGGTAGGTCTGTTGCATCCTTGTCGATTAAAATCTTGGCACACCGGGAGGGTGTCCAGTAACTGTAAATATAATAATATTTCATAAGAATATATTCATTTTTTTATGATAACATTCGGACATTATTTGCCACAATCTTACACTTTTATAGATTTACGCAAGTATTAATAGCGAGGCTCTCTAAATTATTTGGAAGTGGTTATAAAAAATAAGGAACTTCGTTCCAAAAATATAATTTATTATACTTAGTTTCAATTCCTTTAAATCAATGGCATGTAGAGACTTCCATACACTCATAGAGACTTTCATGTAACATAAATAATTATTTTAAACTATTTTATACTTCTGCGTATAAAAACAATCTATATCTGTTTTTTTTTGTTGTGGCAGTCCTGTGCGAATGTTTTCAGAAACTAGAATCTAATTCATAAACAGTCATATCACATATTTTAAGTACATGTAGTATAAGTATTACAAGCAACCCTTTTTTATTTCTAGAAAAATATACTGAAATACAAAATAAAATAATAGAAACGTAGTGTTTTCGATATGACGGTTTGTGAATGGATATGTTAATAGTGTTAATGCTAACTCTATGTATATCATCACTTATTATGGAAATTCATACATCTGACACTGATTTATCTTCATTGCACAGCCGTCTGAAAATAAACGCTCAAATAGTTTTTGTAATATCAAAGAGCATGGGTCACTGGCCTCAGATGTCTCTATACTATAATGTCGTCTAACACAATATCTTTCGATAGATCTTTATTAACTAATGCGTGTGTACTTTCTCATTGGCTACATTTAAATATTTAAACAAGAAAAAGAATATACACGGAAGGCGATTGCTCGAAATTAAATATCATTGCTGCTTTAATATTACAATAACTTTACAAGATTCGATGCACAATATGATTGTACCTTCCAAGCATTCTTTCCTAAGGCGCGCTGACAGTGTGTCACTTTTATATTGTAAAATCTGTCAATAAAAATTTACACAAAACTAAAAAAACACGGATCCCAGGATAAAATCGGTTATTCATGAATGAGTTCCGTAACCGTCAGAGTAGTGTTAAAGTATGCTGCACTATGCACATAGTAGGTATGAATATATAATATCTAAATGGCATGCAGAACGCTTGAAATATAATCATTATTGCGCAGCCAATCTTTTTTTAAGCGTGACTATATTTTACAAAAAAGCTAAAGCATGATGCTAGACAACTTTTACCAGGGCGAGGGCGACTATAGGTTCTGTAGCGTCCAAGTGTACCCATAAAACCAACTGTTGCTAAAGCTAAGAGGCTGTGTGGGGAAGGTTACGACGTGTCTGCGTCGGCTGGTGATTAGATCTTCGGATGTTCGCAGTAGAGGAACTGGGTCATGCGCAACGGTTCGCTCGGTAGGCGTGGTTAAATGTAAATAGACAAATTAAACTTATACCTTTAGCTTACATGACAGTTCTGGACGTGACATGTTAGTGGTAGTACAAACTGCAACATAATGACCATTAGAGTGCGGTTACTGTACGACAAACAAAAGAAAACCAAGTAGATTAATTACGGCTACGTGAGTACTTCGAGTAAGCATCAGAGAGGCTTCAACGAGTCGTAAGCGAGGAACTGAAGCCGCAATGGCGAAGCACTTTAAGCATTATTCAAGAAAATTCGAAGTGGATAATTAGCCGACGTACAAAAGAAAATTCAGTAATGAGATCTTAGCATTTGAAAGTTTAAGAATTTTGGCTGAGTGTAAGATAATTGGATACATCACTTCGATTTTTCTCGTTCCACCACTGTCATTTCAACTACCAACTACGCAAAAATGATCTTATTATAAAAGCATTAGAATTTAAGTATTTAAGTGTCTAAATATATAAAACCCCCTTATAGTGGTTGATAGTTGATACTGGCAATCGGTTGGAATGTTTTCATATTAAAGAGTTGACCACGTTCTTAATTTTCATGAAACTAGTGTTTAAGTTATGAGTAAATAAAATTGATTAACGTTTCAATTTCCAACATAAGTAATTCAATGTTCGAATTTCTAGCATTAGTCAACTCTTTAACAGTATACTTTAAATGGCTTCATTATAGTTTTTCATTAATAAATTCTTTCCTGAAATATCTGTTCAATAAATGTCATTCAAATTTTTCGTGCAAGCTATTATATGATTTTTTTATAGTATATTTGATAAATACAAGATGTTTTCATAATTCACACACTGATATTTCAGAAGAGAACAACAAGAGGATATCACTTATACTGAGGATATTAAAGTAAGCTGATTATATCTTACCGGGTGTAAGCAAGGCAAATACTGTAGAGTGACTTCTTCCACATTTGAAAGCAAAATGTTTCACTATACAAAACTAAAATCATCAACAAATTGTAGCATCAACTGTCCATAACAATGTTTAACACGGTTACAGCACAATGTCTAAAATGGCTGAGGTGATTATGAATTTGATATTTATTACAAATGAATTCGCCTGATAATTAACACAATCTTTTTTTTTTGTTTATACAACAGACTTCAATAGCGAAAGTATTTTGTGAGGTTTCATAGCAATCGAATACGTGAAGGTGAATAAGACTCCATTCCATATTTAATTTTGCATCAGATCTGAGGTTATTGATAAACGATCTCACGAAGGCGGGTAAGCAAATGGACGCAAAGGTGTTCTAGCGTGCATAGGTCTTTAAAAATAAAGGTCAGCGCCACACAAAAACATGTCGCACACACTCACAACTCATCCCTAGCTCGCTCGCCTCCATGAGAATGAAATACTATAATTAATCCTCACCAAGTCATTCCACATTTGTATGCATTGTAAATTCGGCACTGCGTTCGGCACAAACGCTCCAAGCGCACCTCGGCCCGGTTAGGCAATCAAGTCAGGTAAAGAGTGATCGCGCGAATCGCTTATAGGCACTTATTCTACTCGAGTCGTCGAAAGCGCAACTAAAATGTTCTACGGAAGCGTGTGAAAAGCTTTCTTTTGAAACGATCATAGCGAAGAAATATTATATGCATTTTGTTATCGCTTCCCGCGTTTGCAAAGAAATCGATTTACTGATGGAAGGTATTAATAAGCGTTTTAAGGTGTAAAGTAGAGGTGATATGTTTAGTTAAGGACAATAGCGCGGTTAGAGCACACACGGGTGGCGGCTGCAAGCGTGCGTGGACCAGGCGTCACGCAGCACTCGTTACCTGTCCGCGCTCGTCGGTGTACTCCACGTAAGGGGCATTCGGCGGCGCACAGCCTGTCCGTATCCGACACAATTAAGCGACAAAACATTTGTAATGCGGACGACAGCCGAAGCGGTCATTCGGAAGGCATGTAACAGAAAGCGTTAAAATAAATCGAAAGAAAGTGCGACTCAAAGATAAAAAGCCGAGTGACGCGCGTCTAATCGCGACACTACATGATGACGCGCCGGCACACTGAGCACACACGAGGAGCACTAAAATAATGAGGAAAAATACCTGATGAGCCAAACGTACAAGGGTGGTGGGTTCTATCCATGCGAAAATTAGAAGGCAGCTGTGTTAGGTGCGGGCCTGCTGCTGCAAGCCGGTAACCACTAGGTACTGGCTCGACATAATGACCAAAGCGCACCCGTGCGGAACTTCTCCGAGATAAAGCGTGTACGTAGCGGGATACGGGATCGACGGACCAAGCGCTCAACTCTGAGTACGACGATACTCACGATAAACGACGATCGACAAAAGGTAATAAAAAACGTACAGTCATGCATTTCAAGCGTTATTATTACCGGGATCGTAGATACGAGAAATATACACGCATAAGATAATAACGGTAAGTGAGTAGATACACAATAGAATATAGATATAGCGTAAAACTACGTAGACATCCGCGAAACGGGAATCGTTCGCTTCGTCCTTACAATTATACAATACAAATGTGACAACACGCCTAGCGCTAAATGCCCCGACAGGCCGGGGCCACTCGGCCGCACACGTATGAGTCTCTAAGCGGAGACCCCGCGCTCCGCGCCCCGCCGGCCGCGGGCCGCCGCGCCGCTTATGTCGTCTTCATCTTTTTGTACGGGTTCACCGCCGCCGCGGCCGCCGCTGCCGCCGCTGCCGCCGCGGGCGGCGTGGGCGGCGGCATCGCGTACATGTACGGCTGCTGGTAGAACGCCGGCATCGGCATCGCCGGCGCCGGCCAGCCCGGCCGCATCATCAGCGGCGCGCGCATCAGGCCGGGCATGGCCGCGTGGCGCGCCTTGAACGCTTGCTGCGTGTACGCCGCGGCCGCGTGCGCCATGGCCGATTGTTGCGCCGCGAGGGCCAGCGCGGCGGCGTAGTTCTTCTGGGCGACTTCTTTGGCGACCGCAGCCGGGTCCGGGGTCGGCGTCTCGGACAGAGATCCCGGCGGGGAGGGCGCGGCGGAGGGCTGGTGCGGGTGCGGCGGCTGCGGCATTGCGGGTTGCGGCGCGGGTGGGGGAGCGGGCTGCGGGGGCGGTTGCGGGGCGGCCTGCGGCTGCGGCGCGGGCGGCGGCGCGGCCGACACCGTCACCGCGGCCGGCGGGGCGGACGACGCGGGCGCGGGGTACTCACATGACACGGGCACGAACGGCTGTTGCAGCTGCATCAGTTGCTGATAAGTTGTCGCGGGCTGGTACACCGGCATGCCGGCTTTGTCGGCGGCGGGCCGCTTGTAGGGCATCACGCCGGGGAACGCCTGAAAGAAAGACGGTGACGGATTAGAGTGGGTTCGTTTGTTTTTAGGGGCCTGTGGCCCCCGGGTTAAGTTATTCGTGAGGTCGACGATACTTACGAAGTTATCGTAATAGAAGGATCCGACGCTTTTCATGTCCATCTGAAACGAGAAACAAACGGTTGAGCGGAGGTTCACGGGCTAGAGGGCGGAGGGCGGCAGGGCGCGCGCGGCGCGGGGCGGGCGGGGGCGGCCGGCCCGCGTCGCGAGCGCCGAGCGACTGGAGGGACGCGGGAGGGAGCGTGCGGGAGCGGGGAGAGGGCGGGGAGTAAAGCGTGCAAAGCTGGCTGTACCGGTGGCGGCTCGAGCTCGGCGGGGGCCGGGCGTTTCTTTCCTTGCTCCGAAGTCGCGCTCGCTGCCGGCTGCTGCGCTGCGGCGGCCGTCTACGTGAAGCGAAGCGTCGCAGGACGGGACAGAAACAATAACGATGTAATAGATGCACAGAATACACCTAAAGCTCGGCGTAAGGTGATATTATGCGATAGATAAAAAAAATTAAAAAGTGAAGCGTGAGTGCGACGGAAGCGTGGGGCGGATCGTTACCGCGGCGAACTGAATAGAATAAGCTCTGCGAACAAAAGCGGCGTCGCGGCGAGCTAGACCAAGCGGAAGAAGTCAAGCGAGCGCGATCGAGGCGAGAGCGTGCAGCCTGGTGGCGTACCGCGCCGCGCGCCTGCGCCTTAAGGTGCGCCTGCAGGTGCAGGGGAGGGTGGAAATAGCGGCAGGGGTCGCGGACGCAGCGGCCCTTGACGGCGTCCATGCACACCGTGACACAGCCGTCGTCGTGCGCTACGACAGGCGGCGGCGGGTGCGCGAAGCGACACTCGGACTCGGCGCGCTTGCACGCGCCGCGCTGGAACTCCCGGCACACCTGCACCAGCACACACCACCATGTCGCCGCTCGCGCCCCACGCTCACAGAGCGCCCGCCATATTTCCCTCTACCTACTAGTCCGCCAGACCCATGTCTGAGGTGCTCTACTAGCTTATCGCGATTGTTTCGAGAACATAAACTACTTCTAACCTGATACTGGTATGACTTTACTTTCATATCCAAAACCAGATAGATCTAAGAGATGAAATCTAAAACGACGACCTAACACTGAGCATTTGACCATAAAGTACACAAGAAAATAGAAACATCAAAACCAATTTTTTTTTCTCGACCGGACGCCGCTTTTAATTTCGAACCGGTATAAAATTTTTAGAATTTGATCAACGCATCCGTCGCATTAATTCGATTGATTAAATATATCGTGAACCAAATTAGAGCTTTTCTATATGTAATATTAACGTTACATCACATTCGAGTCGATACGGGAATTACAGGGGACGCATATAAATATTTCTTATATTTTAAAATTTTCTACTTAATACATTAATAACTCAACTTGTTATTAATTTTGTATAATAGATACTAGAGAAAAGATTACCACCAGTGTAGGGCCTTTCACCGAGGGAATTAAGCGAGTGAGGCTCGCGAAGCTTTTGGCCATTGCGGCCACGCGCCACAGACAAACCAGGATAGTTAATGGCTCAATAGCCTTGATTAATGCGCAAGAGACCGACACATCGAGTTTGAATAAAATTTAAATAACTTAGGTTTGGTTCCATAATTACAATATTTCATAATCTATTCAATGCTTGTCGGTCTCTAGAAAGTGGCAACACCAGGAAGCGCTACTGGGGAAAGGTTGTGTCGATGTGGGAAAATAAAGTGTTATCCTTACCTCTAGACGGTCAGTGCGTGGCAACTTTTGTTGCAGCACAGGTTGTTGCATGACACCCAGAGGCGATGCAGCAGCGGCGGCTGGGTCGTGGCCCAACATGGCCGGCACCAGCTGCGGCGTGTAGTACTGCGCATACGTCGAGCCCACGCCGGGGACGCCGGATAAGTACGGAGACGTAGCCTGTGATGCGACCAGAATATTATATTAGCTTAACTAACTTTGAAAATAAATCACTTACGAAAATTATTCAGTCACTTTATATATTTGAATTCGGTTAAATAAGCATCATATATTTAATATTTACCAAAATATTATGCACCGCTAAACTTGTTATTTCATTAGTTTTCCAGGAAAATTTGGCAGTATAAAGCATTGCATGCAAGAGACAAATGAAGATTAAAAAAACATTAAATAAAGCGTACAATTTTTGTTATACTACCCACCGGCCACCGATAGACTAGAAATATGGTGGTTTAAATAAATAGGATAAGGTTTTATTTAAGTAAATATTTGAGGAAAAGGATGCCCGTTCAGCAGAGTTGTGCGAGAAAGCAGGAAGATCGCTAAGAAGCTTCTGATATTAAAGCTTTTTCTATATATAGCTTTTTATATATACGGTATTTTAATATTTGCGTAAAAATAGACTATTTCTGCGAATTTCTGATGAAGTGGCATATACGGAGGCCACGATTCCGAGCAGGAAAGGAAAGAAACAGGAAGAGTAGGGAGCGGATCTGTTATTGGTTGCTAATTGTGGTGTGCCGATGGTGGCCATTACCTGCGGTGCGAGCAAGGCGAGACTGATCGGGTCCAGGGCAGCGAGATGACTCGCGGCCGCACCTGCTCCGCTCACGCCACCCACCTCGACACAAAACCACACAAACACGCTACTTATCGTGCGAGGACAGCCTGTGCCCGCATTTCGCTTCTCGATATCGCTCCGCGCACTACTACAAATCATTCTACAGATTGCTTAGCTCATTGTTATAGAGTCAAAGAAGCTCCTTACGGAGAGAACAGCGGTGCGAGGAGAGACCCCGAGGAAAACGGGCAACATAGTTAGCGAGTGAGAAGTGAGGGAATGTTTTGGTGATTAAATCAGCATTACCGCTTAGACCCAATTCTTAACAAGTGATTACGTTTCAAAAGTAGTCATGCCACTTAAGATAAATTATACAAACATGCTCAAGCGGTGTGGAGCGATCGGCCATCAGCGACGTGGTTAATTTGCGCCCGATATGATCTAATTCTATGAATTTTATATTTGCTCATTATCAATTAAATACATGAAATTTAAAAGTTAAATATAAACTTATATACTTAATAACTATTGAACTATCTATCCAAACTGGGCTATCGTAAAAATACAAGTTAATAATTCCCTAAAATAATGCTAGTCGAAATAAATCCAACGATATTAATGTACTTAAACTAAGCTATATGGATAGCACGGGACACAAGTTAAACACGATGCTAGTCTACGTGGTTTAACAATTAGTAAGAAGAAATGCCTTTAAAAGTATAAAGTAGCGAGTTACATCGAAAGCTGCGTATTGCGTGCACTCCCTATCTACAAGTTGAGGGCCGATCGCTCAAGCGTTAATTTCGTGAGGATATCAACTTGACGATTGACTTACCACGGTGGGGACCTGGCCAGGGAGGACCTGGCCAGGCGTCAGACCCATCTGTTGCATTAAGGCGTTTTTGAGAGCTAAGTGATTCCGCCCGTTGATAAGTAGCTGGTCCTTGAGGTGCTGCGGTGGATGGAAGTACTTGCAAGGAGGCTTCTCGCGGTTACATCGACCCTGAAATATTATATTTATTCATTATTCATTATTCTAATATCATGTATGTGTATTGCACAATTTATTTATTTAAGATAATTTCTTTAATTGAAAGTATAATTATTATGTCCAGAACTATTATAAAATGATGTAAGTAATCTTTATTGTCACCAATGTGTAAAGTAGGTACTTCAGAATTTAAAAATAAAAGTATAATAGATTTCATTCTTCTTAATTTCAGCGTCAATGAGGCTTGAGATAATTGCCTTTCAGAAGCAAAAACCCCCGGCAAAAGCCGGCTATGATGATTTATTTACATTCGCGTAATTAAGTGTCGCACTACGTGACAAGAAGCTCGTTTTATCGCAAAATATCGAGCTTCATCTCCATATTTTATTCAGATAAAAAGACGACGCGTTTATCGAAGTTTTAATAAACGTTAAAATAAACAATTTCTTCCCTTTTAGAGAAAAAGGAATGTCTGTTCAAGTTTTATTAATATTCGTAACGGAAAACAGATAAAAAGCTTTGTTATAATAATTTGTCCGTTGGATCAAACGCAGTTCTAAATTTTCTGTTATCAAAGTTTGAGGATGCGTAATCCAACAAGCTGGTAGAAGCAGGCGGCTGCATTTAGATTAACTTGTTACTGGCAGGCATAATGTTAGTTGGTCGCTCCTCTCGGTGTTAAGCACTGGATAAAGTTATTATTTCCTGTTACTGTGCAACGTTCGCTTTAACCGAGTTTTGATTTCTCGCAATCCGTTTATTAAACTTGATTCGGTGATCACGTCCGTGTCATAACTACGATTGGCGGGCTGACTCTATCAAATTAATATTTATTAGGATAGACAGATTTCATAATTAGAAACTTAGAAATTACAAAGTTTACGCAGTGTAACTCCAAGTTAAATGTGAATTGTTTCGAATATCATCGTCCCCTTCTTAGGGTCATTCGATTTATTGCCCGGCCTTTGATACCAGAGAAATGTAAAACTAAGTCGAATGGAACTTCTTGTAGGCTACGCTTATTTATCAACAGCATACTTCAGCATAGAGTTTAACAACATAATGGTCGTTCGAAAAATGTATAAAGCATTTAGTGTATAGACTATAGTGGCATGCATAGTTTGTTTTTAGTGAAGCGCTACAGCGCGTGAATGCAGGTATAGCGACCGATTAGCGAGACAGATAACCCCGCCGTAACAAATGGCCGCGTCGCCTCAGACGGATGGCCCCGTCGATTCTCGCCCTATTGCACATATTACAATGCATTAATTGCTGCTCTATTGACGTGCAATCGGAATACGTGTCCATACATTTTGATTAACGACGCTTACGAGCCCAAAAAAAGAGCCGACGTTTGAGCTATTTAACATTCCCGATCAGTAATTGCAGTGCAATGAGTGTAAAACATGTTGTTCCTATTTGCTGTACTTATACAGTGAATTAATTGCACTCATTTACACGATGAACTAATGAATAAATTACGAGCGTTTATGAAGAATTGTCTATATTTGGATTTTGAATTAATGAGCTGTCGATAAGTAATAACAGTATACTTAGCAACGAATAAAAAAAACAATGCGACCAAAGCGCGAATGTGTCACGTACGTATACACATTGCACATGGAAGATAGTCTTTCTTTATTTCATTAGAATTCTGTGATTGTATTATCAAATTAAATCCCACTCTATAAATTAATCCCTCCATAATAATGTTACTAAAGCATACAAATTCATTTATAAACAGTGTCTCAATATAATCAAAATAACTGGCAAATTTACTTTTAGGATTAAATTGGATACAAGGGGTAACCTTTTGAATGTTAGGAAGGTAGTTGTTGGGAGAGGGTTGAGCGACCGCAGGGTGGGCAATAACCACCCAAAACTAATAACATTTTTGTGATAGTGGAGCAAACGGAGCGCTTCCCTTGCACTGTCCGTTATGACACAACAATGAGCACTTGCAATATACTGCTGTATAAGTGTTGCCATTTCACTTATTATATTTATACACAATGATAATTACTCATGAGGCTTTGACACTACTATATAGTCTATAATACACAATACGGCTTCAAGGGTTTCAAGTGGACGAAATGTATATACAAATTTAAGTTTGGCTTCAGTACAAATCTGTCGAATAAGATAACAACACAAATATAAATTTACTTTCAAATCCAACTGCCAACTGCAACAATGCAGTAACGAGCAAGGAAAATGTTTACAAAATCTGTTAGTCATCGCTCACAAATGAAAAATGGAGTGCCGTGTTCTTATCTTGGCGAAGCAAGCAAGGCGACCGAGGGCTCTTTGAATCTGTAACGCGTATAACGAACGGCCCTCGAGTGCACTGAAGTAGTTACTGTACACCGAACAGTACAGTTCACTGACAGTCGCGTGCTGCCATCTTCTGCATACTGCTTTTGTTTATGGCTTTTCCACTCGACCGTTTACATCTAAGTGACAAGGAGATGACAGAACATAGAACAAAGAACTAGCTATTTCATAATATAAAAATTAATGATGCAAAATATAAAACATCGATACAGAAGAATTAAAAAAATTGCTACGTCTTTAAATATATCTCTAGTAATTAATTATAGACTGATAACAAGATAAAACTTAATCATCGCATTTATAATTGGGGATTAGGCATTGTTTCTGAAAGACAATGCGTTCGCAATACAATTAAAGCGAGCCCATTCATTAGTTCTGTACACGTGATAGTGTGCGTATCGTATACAAATACGTACTATAGGAGTGCCAAACAGGAGACCCAGAATGCTTCTCCAACGACGTGTGCTAATCGATTGATCGATCACAATTGACAAGTCGGCGGCATGCTGTCGGCGACTACATACGTACGCGCATCGTCCTACTCACTACTGCTATTGGTCGAACTGACACGCGCCGCTGCAAATCGATGCACGAGGAAAACAATAACCTTACGATCACATGAATGACACGATATATCCTAAGCCCACTTATACACAAGAAAGTGGGTGCCAAAAATGCTTATGATGTCAAACGGGGACGCAAATAGAAACCGCCGGTGAGACGTGCCAACTCATAAACCTGTGTAGAGGTGTCCTGTATTTCTAACGTTAGTGTGCGTAGGCATTCGTGGAACGTGGCCACATTTTATTTATGCATTTAGTGAATGTGGAATATTTATTGATGTGTGGGAATAAAAATACAATTATGCAAATCGAGAACATTACACGTCATAAAATATAGAAGAAGAGACGAGTCTATAATATGATTCGGGTCGAGATTATAACCGAGATGCCACAAATAATTTTTTGACAACCCAAATAGGGGAAAGGTAAAATCTAATTTGCAAAATTTTGCGGCTGAGAAAGGAATTGGGTAAGCAAAGTTAATTCTGAAAGTAAGTAGAATTTGAATTTAAAATGATTTATAGAGGCGCAGGGAGTGGCTAATGAGCCGTCACGCGAGAGGGGCGCGTGTTTACGCCTCGCGCTCGCGCCACTTTTTATTTCAAGCTCTGGGCGGCGCCACGCTGCTCACAAGCTTGCGATACCATCACGTAATATCGAACACGCCTCCGTCTTGCCATCTACCATCACTCAAAAACATATTGTGTTACATTTTTAGAAAGTAAGCGCAAAGAGTTTAAAATTAAGAATTATGCACTCTGTAAAAGTTTCCAACAAGTTTGCATCGTGGCGTCGTAGTTTAACGTTAAAATATGCATTCGCGCGCGGAGTTATCTCGGCCACTTTTGCCATTGCCGCCGGCGAGCGGTCAGGCGTTGTTTATGCCGGTTTTAATATTAGTTGCCCATTTTTATACGCTAATGTCGAGGTGAAGCAATTTGCTAGCTAGAAGAGAAGTTCCATCGCACAAGATACAATTACTTAATAAGACCGGAGATTTCACCTGAACTTTGAGCAGAGTTTTCCTATTAAGTTGGTTTAGTGGAGGATACAAGCCAAGTTCATATCGCTGAGCGTACAACGTGCACGATTCCAGAGGCCTAACGTTATACTTATGACGGCGATATCCCGCGCTGCCAGAGTTATTCATGACAATGTTGTAACATTTGACTTAATGTAAGTAATCAGTACAAATTCGAATATGAGGCTATTGTAGATGGTAATAAAGCGTTGCGGAGAGCCGCGGGGTGCGAGATTAATGCAACGGAAGCAGGCACAACCTCCTCCAGGTGTTTCATTAAATTGCGCGCGGCGCCTCGGCCGGCTCGTACGGCCATTATGAACGCTGTAAGCTCGAGGGCCATTCGCTTTAAGAACGCCCGCGCCACTTTGTAACAGCCTTAATGAATCTTGTTACTTATAGGCTCGCGTAAATTGCCTGTTTTACTAACGTGCCGAGGCGCAAGAAAAAACATTGGGTCAGTGAACGCTAATAAACGGAATAGCTTTACATTTAACAAAGGGAAGAAAAATTTTGAAGTTAATGTTGGGTTTTAGTTACGCGCATTTGATTTGCAAATGAGAACAAAATACAAAGCTGCGTAAAATTAATAAACAAGTCTTTTAGCGTTGTCAAAGATAAGTTTAATTCAGCTCAAATTACTTAAGAATTAACAAGACCATGATTTAATTCATGAAAAAATACTTATCCCATTTTATAATTCGAAAATAAAAAATACGTGATCGGATATTTTCTTAGAATATTGCACAAAAATGGTAAAATAAACATGTTTAAGTCATATATTAGAGCAGGCTCCAAGGAGATGTTCGTTTGCAAAAATCGCGGACCTAAATCTGACTTCTGATATATATTGTATAGATCCCAGACATCCTATAGACAGATGTTGCCAACCAGTTTTGTGGTCCCCCTGCCCGCACCCCGGTAATTAAATATGGCATACAAAGAAAAAAATAAAAATTTCCAAAACATGCCGTGTGGGGTATTAAATGAAAGAGCTTATTGAGTAGATCACGAATATATAGTATACTATATACATTTCTTACACTTTCTCTAAGATTTTTTAGAAAATTTACGAAAATGGTCCATTTTTGAGTTAACTTTAAACCACTATAGATTGAAAACTTATGAATATATTTTTTAAATTATTATTTTAAATAATTAACAATAGTCCATTGTTTATGATTCAATAGTTCGTAATATAATATAAGTGAGCTATGTGGTGGATTTGATGAAAATAACTATATACTATATGAACTTGAAAATATACTCGCCATCTTTGAATGCTCCCCCCACTCCCCCATGCAACTATTTCACTGTACGAAATATTGAAACGTAAACAATGGACTATTGTTAATTATTTAAAATAATAATTTAAAAAATATATTCATGAGTTTTCAATCTATAGTGGTTTAAATTTAACTCAAAAATGGACCATTTTCGTAAATTTTCTAAAAAATCTTAGAGAAAGTGTAAGAAATGTATATAGTATGCTATATATTCGTGATCTACTCAATAAGCTCTTTCATTTGATACCCCACACGGCATGTTTTGGAAATTTTTATTTTTTTCTTTGTATGCCATATTTAATTACCGGGGTGCGGGCAGGGGGACCACAAAACTGGTTGGCAACATCTGTCTATAGGATGTCTGGGATCTATACAATATATATCAGAAGTCAGATTTAGGTCCGCGATTTTTGCAAACGAAACTCCACTGAGAGTCCGGTCTATATCATGTATTGTCGATAGAGACGTGAAAAAAGCTACCTAGGTACTAAACGCATTTGAAATTTTGAAATCGTAAGCGTTTCCAGCTTTAGGTAAACATTTAATATTCCCTTCATGAATCTTAGCGAATATAATTTGTTAGTCAAGAGTTAGAGGTGAGGGTGTAGGACGTATGTTTACCTATGTGTTTATGTATGCAACATCACCTAGGCCTTGGGTCGTCTAATCAATTTAGTCAAGCTGATGCAGTAATTAGTACAAGCAAACAGCGCCACACTTCCCTCAGCCGTGGAACTGCTTCGACTGAAACTTACGTAAATCATTCACACGACTGGCACACTTGCATTATTTAACAACCATTTCCAGATGCAACGGTATTAGCTTCAGTTCGCCACAATTGTTCGCTTTAACAAAGATTCTGAAATACAACGGTATTTTCTAAAGTCTAGATTTCATGAGTTCATTCAACTTTTTCTATGTAGGATAATTTAAAATTTTATAGCTTCGGCATAAGATTGCGATACAATTGACAATTTATAAGAATACTACTGCAATTAAATCACCTAATGAATGAATCGCCATCGCATTAAAGTCTCCGTTCGGAACCGTGTTAAAGCAAGTGAAGATAAAAGGCGATAACTGCGAGGTAGTCTAACTACAAAATAAAGAGCTCTTAGTAGGTACGATAAGGGAAGTTTAAAGGGAGTTTTCGGGCACGGGTCGGACCGATAAATTGGGCGGCACTTAATTATGATCTCGGGCGGCATCTTGCAAGCGGCTAATGTCCCGGACTCGTTTAATGCGCGAACTTGTAGTCTCAGCTCCGGCGGGCGTGATAAATTTCCATCTGCGCCCCGCTCGCCCCAGCGGTACCGTCACTCGACATACGTCGTCTAATTTGTACACCTTAACTTTGCACTACTCTCGCCTTTGCCAGTTCCCGCTCTAAATTGCCAACAGTTACTTATTACTAGTTTCTACTTTGCAAAACAATACGAGCCGTTACTCGAAATTTGGCTTGAACAGTTTCAAATTTGAATAACAATGACAGAATCCTATACAGTGCCTTACTGAAATATTTTCGTTAAAATTTAAATAAAATGCAATAAGTACCTACTTCTTTCCAAAAGCAAGAAATTGTAAATGGTTGTTCCTATCATAACCATACATAACGATTGAATAGGTCTTCGGTGAGAAATGCTAGATTCCTGCTAATACCCTTCTTACAAAAATGACACTTAAATCAAACGTTCGTAACTTAAAAGTGAATAAAATGGAGCTCACAGCTCTAACTGTAGTTTAGGCTTATCACATCGAGAGTGCAGAATAAACGAATCCCGGCTCGAGCTAGCTGCAGACTTAAGTCTATGCAGCACACGGCTGGGTTCCCACGCTACATCGTATTCCACTCACTAAAATCCGACAACTTAGTAAACATGTTCACATAAATCAATTTTCTTACAAAACTATAGTCATTAACTTGGATTGATTTATGGTTCAGACAAAAGTTAATATGCGTTAGACAAGCTGTCTCCGTAATCTTATGCTTCAGCCAAGTAAAAATCAAATTTAAGTTGAATCTCCAAGGCAATCCAACAAATTCGTTACATCCGAAAATAGCGAAGAGTTTTGCTTTCATTCGATATTGAATATTTCACTTACCTCTAACTTGGTTTGGCTTTTATGATTAATGTTGGAACGAGCGTTTTAGTGAATGTTGATTTATTGTAATAGCATTAAATCACACCGAGAAACACGTAGCGCATTAAGCGATAAAGCTAATAATATAGAACATTATGATCGGGCCAGTACATTAGGAGGTGTCAGAGTGTTATTGCATCGTGTTAGGTTAATGTGGGGGTCGCAGAGGGGCGCTGGAAGGGCGCAAGCAGGGCGCAGTCGGCGCCTTGCCTCGATATACTCGTAATTACAGCGGCCAAGACGTTGTCGAGACGTTACGTCGTCCTAACGACTTTTATGGCGTATGTAACATTGCCGGCACATAACATAAATGTGCTGCCTCCGACGCCTCGGTGGAACATTCTCAGATTAATAGCGTTAAAATGTTTGCTTATTCGTAATATATTTGTAGTTATATGTTCTTATAACATGAATAGGCGCCGTGTAATGTGCGCGGCATTGCCAATTATAAATACGTCATAAAGTAAAGCCCCTAAAATTTGCTCGAGATGTATGTATAAATAACATATACATGTATGTATAAAGAACTGTTAAATTCCAATAGATTATATATTTATCGATATATTGCCAACATCATTTAATAATGCCAAATAAATTTAATAGAAAACAATACATTTTTTTTTGTATTTGAAACTAAAACGATAAAAGAACGCAATGAATATAAGTAACTAGTCGGTACGAGCGATGAAAAAGTTTTTGTGAATTGAACAAAACAAAATGTGGAGCGAGTCCCCCGACTATATACATGATCACGCGTTGAATGACGGACGGTGTCCCGTCCCGAGCCGTCATTTAAATCTTTATACACATTAGCTTTATAGGCTACTGGGAGCTTTCTACGGCGTTAGCGGCGCCCGAGTGCACTTTTATTGCGGATGAAATACCGTAATTGCCTCTCGGCGCCAGCCCGTGACTGACGAGTTTCGTACGTGCTAATTGTACCATCTCATACTTTCGCCAAATATAACTTTAACGTATCTACATACGGAGAAGTTATACAAAGTAAATACACTCGTTCCCTTTCAGCTGTTAGTCAATTATTTACGATTATATATTTAACGATGTTTTCGTGATCGAATCACCAAATGATGTATGATAAATAAAAATGAACATTAACTTAATCGTTTTAGTATAAGCCTTTCTGGTAAAATTGATTTCTATAAAAATATAGATGACAACAAACAATGACAGTTTTTCATAGCTCAATCCCCTAACAGCGGTAATCTTGACAAATGACGGTATTTCAAGGGTAGAACAGTCGACAGCATGGGCTGCATTGACAACACCCAAATAAACCGATGCGGACGTATAAATAAGCATACTCATTTTATTGAGTGAAGGAAATGTGGAGGAAATCGTTTCCCGGGTCATTACACGACGCATCAATCAAAAGAGGCCCTTTGGCTGCCTATTCGAGTGGATTTCTAAAACTTACACATTAGGCCGGCACGAGCCCTTTGATTGCTCGTTGACAAGCTTCCGGCAAAGTACATTTCGACCGTCGGCTATGATAGCAGATACGATAATATTAGATAATGAAAGATTTTATTTGAAGAAAGCAGAACAGCAAAAAATAATAGGGACCGTTTAACGTGAAATATAGGTTTCCGGGTTGCGTTTTGGCAAGACGGGGAATGGGCCTAGATTTGTGTGAACGCTAAATGCGAATGCGCTAGCACTGGCCCATGCACGAATCACGATATCTGCATTGTGGGCCGGCAGCGCGGCGCCGTCGGGTCTGCCGCCGCGGCGGCGGCGCATTCATCAGGCACGCGACGCCTCCAAGCTTTTCCTACACCACCCTTATACCACCTTACCACCCCTTATCGTCGACGATTTGCGATTTTAATTGAGATTTTAAACTACCCAGTACAAACAACATTTTAAATGTTTGCTTCTACAGTTTTTGATTTTGCGATTTAAGAAACGCATAATCCATTTTTTTATTACAAGAATGATCCATCAAAGATTGCACGCACGTGATGTTTTTTAATTTACCTTATAATACGATGTAAATCGGAACTAGCAAATATAAGTGAATATTATAGCTCGTTCTGAGCTTTAGAATAGTCGACTAAGATTAATGGAGCCGAAGATTGCAGGCACGGCTCACAAAACCGGAGCAATTAGGTACTGAAGCATTCGACACGTCCACCTTGCGGAGTGCACCGCAACGCCCCTATTATCCTATGCAAATCCGGATTAATTCCCAAATATCGTGTTCTGCCGCGGGCTACCTGCTATCGCGACCATTAATAATACGCCGTGTTACAAATACGGGCCTTACAGCGGAGCCGTTTAGCTCGTTGGCGAAATAAACCAGCGGTATGTTACCTTATTTTATACGCCCGTGCCACGGCAAGAGATATTGTACATTATGCAAAATTGACGTGATAAAGCGCCATATCAAATACTTAAGCGAATATTTCGCCGTACGAACGCGATGCCTTCAATATTTATGTTAACGATATAACACAAACATTTATCTACGTTAACATCTAGACGCAAGTTTAGTTTGGAACATTTTATTTATTTTAACGCTACCGTATTTATTATTTATAACATCAACATTCGTGAGAATATGCAATATAATTTGGATGAACACAGTGGAAAATTATGTGATTAAGTATAAGTATATTAAAAATAATCATTACAAAACACTTCTAAATTGACGAGACATTATAAAATACCATCACGAATACATCATCTAATTTATATATAATAATAGCGTTAAATTAGACAAATGGTAATTCGATTAGAGCGAATACGGCATTAGGGCGGTGTTTATCGTACTAATCTCGTAAAACAGGTTAGTAGAATGAAGGGAATAGATCATCGCGAGGTCAGAGGTTCGGGTCGGGTCGAAACGGGCACGCCACTAAAAATAATCCCTTCGTTTAGGACGCATTAAGAATGGAAACTATTTGTCTATAAATCGTCATATAATGTAATATAACTAATGAAAATGAAGAAACGCAATTATCGCGTGGGGAGAAATGTTATTTCACCCTTATTATAAGGGTAAGCACTTACAGGCGCTGTGCCGAGTTAGTTGGGAGGGCGGAGAATCAAGTTTGAGGACTGAATGCGGTGAAATTAGACTTAGTGTCTTTAAGCAAACCCGTCAAATTTAATGCTCTAAGACGTGTTAATTGTAAGTCGAGACAAAAAGAAGAAAAGTTAATTAGCCACTCATTCTATTTAGCCTGACGAGCCGCACTTTACGCTTTGTGAATTTAAAAATTTCCAAAGAAAAACTGTCTAATACTTTTGCATCACGCCACTGTGATGCCACACTCGCGAGGTTTTTCATTTACCAGTGATTCGTTTATGAGTCGATTTTAATTGATTATGAAATTTATTTCCTCTTGAAAATGTCTAATTAAAAAAAATACATTCAATTATTTTAGATTACCATTAATTTATTTTGTAAAAAAAGAAAGAACTTTACAATAATTACGTAACGTTATCTCTAGCTAACTATGATATGTTAGTTTGAGTAGTTTTAATTATATTGCACAATTTTATAAGATAATAGAACTGTTCTTACCGATACTAGTTAATAAAAACCTCAAATTAATCAAGCCCAGGTATAGTGGTCACTATAATATGTAGAGCACTTTTAAATTGTCCGTACGCGAAGACTGTTCACTCGGAAATGGCCTGGTCCGATGGCTACCTACTTCTACAATTTAATTAAATAAGGCTTCAGATTAGCTTTATACGGCTTCACGCAGTATAGCGTTACAAATATTTTTTTACACCACATCCACCCTACTTATTCAAGCCAGTAATTGTACATACATTAAAATGCTTCGTTCATACCTGCGGGGAGCAGGAATTACACTCTCATTTAACATTGTGCGATTCCGTTAATTAGACGTTACCTGGAACAAAAGTAATAATAGAATTAGTCGAGTTACACAATTTGTTCGTAGCGAGTCAATTTAACTTAAACAATGTCGCTATCAACAATAATGTAGCGAGAGTGACGAATCAAAGTTATTGTGGTGTTGTCTTGACTCTCACAATAATGGGTTTTACGGAGGAAGCGGAGGGAGCGGAAGGGAGACGATTGTTTCTAACGATAAATACTGGCTGCACATCGAGCCGTCCAAAAGTCAGCGCTAATTATATAACAACGGAGAAAATTAATTTGATTGTTTCGGAACTGTGCCTCTTTGTTTAAAGCTTTAAACGATTTACCTTCGAATAATATTTTTACTGGTGCCGCACTAAACTCTTTTCATTTAAAATTTACTCAGTCACGATTTATTTTTTCTACAAAAATACGATAAGAGCGCGCATCGACGATGACAAGCAAGAACAGACTGAGGGAAGTAATGTTTGACACCTTGACGGAAAGCCTGTAAGTGCACTGAGGTCGACGATCGTTATGGGAAGTTTAACTAAAAATATACTTGTAGAAGGGATTTCATATCGACAATATGTGCTCCAAGCATGTCGCTGGATCGTTATTTTACATAAAAATTAATTAAAATTAATGGTTTTAGCATTATTTTGATGAATTGCCATGGCGTGACGTTGCAAATCAGAATGTGGAAGGTCCTCTGCTCTACTAGGAAAATTATTTGCACGTCTACATTAAACATTAATTGGAGCAGGATAAGTACGATTTACACCAAGAAGGCAACTTATAAGTGAATGTTCCTATTAAAAACAAATTTTCATTAGCCTTGATAGGAGTGTCTGTATTTGACCGCAATAACCGTTGCAGAAAAATAGGCTTTGCGTTCACCGCAAACGAAATGGAGTATCAGAGATATATTTTGGCAATTAAGAAGTTAATTTAATTGATCTCTAAAGTTCCTATTTTTTTGCTTGAAGGTTATTGTTTACTTTGAATCAAATATACTTATTATATTTATGGATAATATAATAAAATAAAATTGTATAGCAAATCTATTCAATTTTACAACGATTCAGTATAAATTTAATTAGTGTATTAAATACGGTATACGCTCAGAATTAGGGAAATAATCGAAATCAAAAGCGGAATGTCAGTAAAAACTTAAATGCGTACCCGGAAAGCTGTTGGTGCGAAAATGTGGAATTACATGCGGTATCTGATCCGGGCAACTCGTTTCAGGAGCGTGAATTATTTACGCGGTGTCGAATGCGGGCGAGACCTCCACATTATGAGCTTAAAAAGATTTTTAGAGGGAAGCTTGACATCGCACGAATTTAATATTAATAGTTATCCAATTCCCTTTTTTATGTAAAGTAATCGCGTTACGAAACGTGTAAAAACGGATCGAATAGCCGACCTCGAAGAATGTAATTAAAACCGTAAAGTAAAAGGATTTGGCGCACAATAAGGTAAAGGCACAGGGGAGGGAGGTTCATTAAAGGATGCGCGGTTCGTCTCATTGGGGTCGGACAAAAACGAGCCGCTGTCCGTTACGGTTTCGGCTGCAATTAAACACGAGAACGAGCGAGCGTTCATTGGAAAAGCGCTGAACAAGTGTACAGTACAACAGGCTATCTAATTACTTTGTGCCTCCGCGGAGCCAGCGCTCCCTAGTCCCTACAATGTAACGTCACGGCCGAAGTTGTTTGCGGTTTTTGCAAACAGGACCGTTTTCCGGCTACTTCACCCAATCGAATGTTTCGAGTGTGTGTTGCGTTGTTTCGACAATTTATCGGGGCTATTTAGTTAATTGTAAACACTAAATTTGAATAACACTTTGTTACGGAACAATGTCAGATTATTAGGTGCAGAATTCGAAGTAGATTTGTATGATTATGTTAGAAATATGTGTTTGTTTTATTTGTATAAATATTGCATAAATAATTCTTAAATGACTGTTTTGAAATAAAATATAAGAACTTATAAACGTGTATGTAGGCCATGTATATATTGAAATAAAAGATAAAGATCAAAACTTTTCAATATCTGATCCCCGTTTAATTACAAAGCAGTGAGCATTGCTAATTTTATAAGCAACTGCAATACTTCTGTTCAGTGTACTTTAATGAAACGTTTCAAGAAAACGCTTTTTAAATTGCCAAGTTTATACCGACTTTTGTCACATCGAATTTCCCAGAATCAGCTTACCTAGATTCTACTAATAAGAGGCAGAATAAAAGGTAAACGTTGTATAAGAAATAATGGCTCTCGGAAGAAAATTACTCTGGTGTTCTTTTCGGTCATTAAACGGCGGCGAGGGCGGGGCTTAATACAATTGGAATCAAATTAAGTTCATTCAGTTGCGGTAAAGGCAGTCGGGTTAAGTTGATTCAGCAGGATGGCGGACACGTGCGGCTTCACCCTAGCCGCGCTCGCAATAAGAATAAGAAATGAGCCGATAAATTCTATACAGGGCTGCTGCTTGCCGCCCGCTTCATAAGTCATAACTGGAAATTTACTACTCTGTAATGCTTGCTTATGAATTTATCATAACACCTACGACCTCTCCTACACAATATCGATATAGAAATTCTTGAAACTTTCCTATTTCTTGTAGAAATTTACTGTGCTTCATTTTATGTTAGGAAAATTCAACATTTTACCGAAGCTAATATTATATTTAGACATAGATAACATACAAAAAGTCGGGTCGCTTATAAGAAAGATAATTTCCGTATTGAACTCCCGTGAGATCACGGGTAAATAGAGAACGTTCATTAAGCCATGCCAGGCGACAATCACCCGAATACCGTCGCCCCCTCGCCTCACAGCGACAAATGAACCCAAAGTACTTACGATCATTCCACTTCATATGTACCTACTCTACCAAACTTATTGCTGGTCGACGACAACACATTAAAATGCAAAACGAAATTCGAACATTAATTGGATTCTAAAAGCAAAACGTTCATAAACGCGATGTTCTATTATGTATGGTTGTTAAACTGAGACAGAATAATATTATGTTTAATGATTTTTCATTAATAACATGCATGAGTTTATGAGCTGGTTGGAGCAAAGTTTCAGTTTGGAAATAGATGGTTGAATTAATTGAAATATAGCGTCGAGCCGGTGCGCGGTCGTGCGGTGTCGGATTGGGATTAAAGTTTCAGTGGGTAGTTCGGCGCGCGAGCAGGTGCGGGGTGCGGGGTGCGGGGCGCGGGGCGGCGGGGACGCGGTGGCTGCACTGCGGCGCGTGCAATCAGCTTCCCGAACACGAAGTCGAAGCGTTGAAAAATTGAAGAGAACGTCTTAGAGCCGCCCCCTGCATTGGCGCGTAGCTGAGCTACATACAAATCAGGCGGCCCCGGCCGTCACCTACGCGTTTCAGATAACGTCTACGCCGCCACGCGGAGCAACGTCGTGGTCATCATTTAAATTGTTTACTGTATTCTACATACATAGTTGAAATCTTTAGTTTCAAAATTAATATTCCAACTTAGATAATGTAACATAATGGATTGTGTGAACACAAGTTCTGGTGTTCGAAGAAAAGGAAGTATCTATGACATAAAATATTCGCATAAATTTAAGCTCACCAATAGAAAATTCGATAAAATTCAACTGGATTGTACAAGAAAGGCGAATGGATATTTTATACAAATTGAAACAACCCAACGAATAATAATAACATAATAATCAAGTCCAAATTTGGTTATAGTATCGCCAAAGTTTAATAAAGGTCCGAGAGCGTCAAGGGCCTGGGCGGTCGACCTTCATAAAACAAAGTTTATGACAAACAATAACATTTATTACATAGTTGTGTATTAATGCGCTCTCCATTTACAGCTGGGCGGGCGCCGAGTCGGCGGCGCTTCTGCATTGTTGGACGCGCCACAAACATCTTCTGAGCCGTATAACTTACCCCTCTAAATGAATTGCACAAACCGAACTCGGCGTGCTGTTATTGCGTTCAGCATTCACAACATTGTCGGAATGTGTAGCGGCATAATAAAGTATTCGATATCGCGCTACGAATCGAATCATCTCATACGTGAGCACATTCAAAATAGACTGCAATGTAGCGACATTAGGGTATCTATTTTATAGTTGTAATAAAGAGAGCAGATTTTAATAAAAATACAAAACGTCTTAAAGATTGCGACTGGACAGTAACGGGCGTCTGGTTGTCCCTGTTCTGAAATGGAATAAAATTTTATATCTGGACATTATACGTGACAAACGACGCGAACGATGCGATTTTCCTCTCATACTATTACTACAGATTCTATCGTATCCGTTTCAAGAAACAATATTTCGAATAACGAAACCAATGAAATATACATAATGTATTACTGTAATAACAAAAACATTCAGCTAGCCTATTGCATATTTATTATGATATACAATATTTGTAAAACATTAATTATTTCTACAAAGTGGACACAGCAGACTTTGAATGAAAATAATAGTTTAGTGTGTTGTCAAAGTTGCGTCGTAATTCAAACAAGGGCTGGTGAAACGTTATGTAAAAAGCCGTCGTTGGAGAGCCATGTCAAAATAGTTTTTACTATTCGAGGCAAAAACGACGCAACGGCTACGCATTATGAGGGGATGATGAGTTGATCCGATGTGTTTACTTTATGTTTGGATTATTCAAAAGCACGGCTTATTTAACGTGAATTTATTATGTAAATGTAGAGCAAAACGAGTGTACATTTGAACAATCGTAAAGCGCAATTGGAAGCTATTCAAAGATTGGTAATGTGTGATGGAGATGGGTAGTCAATGCTCATTTGCGTATCTAAGTGGTACCGCGGATGCCATTAGCCGGCGATCGAAGACGTCATTACTCGTAGTGGCGCGCGATAAGGAGCCCCACTGACAGACTCCTTAACGACACAACCCGTCGCTGGAAGTGGACAGCTATGGGTGCTTTCGACCCCTGTATGCCATAATCATTGTTTAACTATTTATACAAAACTAATTGTATTGACTTTTCAATGTAAATGTGTATTTTTACACATACGTTCTAACGATAGTCAATTTTTTAATAAATTCTGATACAATACTGTTTTAATTATTCTTGGTAGAAAATAGTTTAAAGATGCTTTTGAATTGATTTTAAAATCCATGAAGCATTAGCAAGAAATATCTTGTGTCGTATAAATCGAGGTAAAAAAATCTTGTGAATTCGATTTTTTATATTGGTTAGAGACGATGGAAAAAACGTAAACATTGCAAAACGTATCACGTAAAATAATAAATGTATTCAATACGTATGAAGGTAATATACTAGGAGAGGGAAACGCCATTGCGGAGTTTCGTCGTAGATTTTAACGAGATTGCCCGTAGTCGCCGGTGCTGCGGCATCGAACTCTTCACGAAAATCCCCCAAAACAACTTTATAACTTATTAAACGAGAGCCCTCAGATTTCATATTAAGCCGGATAGGTAATTTTCCTACGTACATTACAACTTTCTAACTTTTTTAAAGCTTATTTTCATGTTAGTTTCAAGATCGAGTACCTAGGTACTGAGCCTTCGGGTTATTTTTAAAATCGGCTTTAGACTCATATGTTTCAACCTTTATTCGTAAAGTTGATTAACGGTCCCAGAACGGTATACACATACATATTACATAGTTATATACAGATATTTACAGTTTCAAAACAAGACATTAATAATAATGAAAGCATGCCTAAGTTATAACAAGCAATAGAAATTATGGTATTCGATGAAAAATAATATTTGAGTCAATCCTGGCATTTTTTATATGAATATGACAAAGTTGTATGTAGTATGACAAAGTAGTATGTATCTATTTACTTAAATATTATAATAGATATAAATTAAAAACGATATAAATTCATGTCATATAAGGGAATACGTGTAATACTGTTTTAAATGCAACAAAAATAGCTTTTCGTTGGTCCACGTCAGCAAACCGCGCAATAAAATTTATAGGATTACGAAGCTCACCCCCGATCGCACCGAATGTAATGTTGGAGCAATATGCAACATTTTAAAATTTCAATAAAACGATTCAATTTATTACCTGTGATAGCTTCTCGCATTGGAAATATACATTATCTATATATAACATTTATGTGGCAATTAGTTGTAATCGAGGTATAAGTTATAGATAGCATATACCTTCATCAAGGTATCAGTAAATATGAAACTGACGAAATTAGGCAAGACACCTGACCTATGCCCACGCATAAACCACATCGATTCTACTTTCGATAACGCCTACATCGGAGGAAAAGTTTAAGCAATCTTTCTTACTCCGCTAAGTTTAATTCAATTGAATAGATAAACGCGACATCCATCGATTTCGAATTTACATTTGAAAGGAGTCCCAGAGCAAATTTGCGAGAAACATTCGGGACGAGTAAACATGTAACAAGAATGATTTTAAAGAAATGTTGAACTATCGGGTCGGAGAGTGGAAATTCGATGAATGTAATGCCTTCGAGTCGTGGTGTATTGGGGGCCGGGGTCACCTGCGAGCTGAGGTCCCCGATAGGTGCATGTTTTATTCAGCAGCGCGGCACATCCAGCGTCGGCCGAGCGCCGCACAATGCGAGCGCCGGCGCCGGCCTAACGACGAACTTCTGGAATGCTAGACAACGCGACCTATTAAATTTTCATCCCTCTTTGTTCGGAAAGAGAGATATTCGATCGATGCACGCTACTACGCTGCTAATACTCGGGCACGGTGGCCGCCGATCTAAATTGAATTTTCATCGATTCGTTGCAAAAAGTAATGAATTTTAAAACGACTTAATTGTAATTTTTGGTAGATCCACTGTCGATAGGGAAACGTTTACTATTGAATGCAAGTAATAAATTAACAATTATCAATGTTTGTAAATATGCAAAAGGTTTCGTTCAATATTTTGGTATCTTATTGAGTTAACGGCCGTAATTATTATCTAATACGTACGTTATGCTCAAAATAGAAACATGTATAGAAAATAATTTATAAAATAGGTAAGTAAACACATTCACCGGCCTTTTGAGTCGTTAATCTTAGCCAATTAAAAGGAAAGAGACCAATTTTCAAGCAGCCATTGTGCAGAACAAAACGAAGTTTCGATAGTGCATCCGTCTCTTAAAACTTATCTCGGCGCAGCTGTTACTCACGTCGTTTTCTATTTTCCACTTTTAGTAAACCCTAAAACTATCTGAATATTCTACAAAGGCGTCTTTAGGATATAACTCACGTATCTTAAATAAAAAGACGACAGAGGCGGCCATTTGTTTTGGTATTACACTATCGGGTGTAAGCGGCTGCAGCGGCGGGGAAGCGGCGGTTGCGACTTCTATTTTCCAACGGACACCCTCTACGCGTCTAGTCGAAATTGAGAAAAATGTGCAGTCATTTATTTCCAATATTCCGACTGCTTTAAAGCGACAACGTGTACGTTCAATGTACACACGGGCTCGTATACGGTTCGGTGCATAGTAGTTTAGCGATGGAATACGGGCTGAATATGGAATCTTCGTAGCGCTATTGTTCAACTCGCCCTACACTGTACAATGATGCGGTTAATTTGGAGAAATAAATCAGGCTCGCTTTATATTCCCGTCACAGCCGACAGAGCAGCCTTGGAAGCTATTACAGTAGCCGTAATGAGATTTAGAGCGCTCATATAAAGTTATTTATGTGGAGAACGGGACTCCTGCGAGATGGTAACCAATTATGATATCGAAGACGTTGAATCGAAAGAGCATAGTTAAAATTTATTGGAATTCAACATTATAAAGGTGTGTGCTCTACAAGTTTGGCTGGAGATATTTTATTTTCTTACCAACAATAGTAATTATTATTCGTATTTTTATAAGAATGATCGATAGCACAGAGGGCTCGCAGGATTGAACGGAGTCCTTTGTTAGCGGAGAGATTAATCACACGCGTCTATGTATGACGGCAGCTCAATGGAGATATTCATTAGCAAGAACCGATCGGTAAACTCGATCCAGTACACTTTCGCCTGTACGATAGTTAGTAAACACCGAGAAAACATGGACAGCCAACTTCCCGCGCTCACTCTATTAGTAAACTCGAGAACAAGATAAATGTTTTAAAATGTTAAGCGTTAATGCAATCACTTCTACGTAACTAAATAATATTTAATACACTTCGGATGCTGTAATATCTGGTTTAAGTGAACCAGATTTTCCTCATAAATCTTTTATGTATTTTAATCTGAATTTTAGCAGTTGTTACATTATGCATAGCATGTCAAACCTTTTTTGGTAATTCGTATGACACATGTCACGATTTGAGAACAGATTTAATCCTTTCGCAGCGTCGGCGACAACGGCTCGGGCCGGCGGTCTGGTAACCCGATAGCGCAAACAAACGCTCGGACACCGCGCCTCGCGATGTCAATTAAGCTAATTAAACAGTGGAAGGGAGTAGCCGCCGTACCCACACTGCCCGTGCTCACCCTCGCATCCCTTAACGCACGCGTCATGTGAACAACAAAAGCTACTTCTGATTAAATGCGATAGATCGATGCCGTAAACAGTGGCGATAACATTTTAACGTATTTAAACGAGACTTGTATCGACAATTATAATTAAGTTGATGATAAGTGATAAATATGCATAAAGTACGCCGTCTGGCATGCTTGCAAAACAAAGGTACGTTTCAAATAAGGCAAGAGTCGGAAGCCAAAACGGCATGTACGTCAATATTGACACGGTTTCTTCGATTAGCACAGTTTACGTGAGACGACATGATATGCAAACATTGAGAAATTTCCCGCTTCAGTGGTAAGTAATTACTCGCCGATGAAATTATGGAAATGAGCGGTGAAAAGACAAATAATAGAATGAGTGCTAACAAGAGATAAGACACGGCTTAATTAATAAAGTTTGCTAGCTTGTCTTGAGGCAGAGCTCGGAAGACGGTCGCGATTCAGGAGCTGGATCGGATAATCGCATTCGGCTAATTGAGCGTTAGATTGACGCTATCGGGATATAGCGCGATGTTGGCTGTTGGCTGCACTCTGCACTTAGCTTTCGATCTATATTTATCTGCTTTGTTATGGTGGAAGTAAAGCATTTATATTACTTAGTTGTTGTGTGGATTTTTCATTCTTTTCTTACGTCTAATTTCATTAACTAATGAAACACGTGCATTAACAATCGACTTCATTGGGACACACGGGTAATGGATTATAAATTTGCGAAAGGAACCAACCAATTTCAATTTTTCAGTCATCAAAATCGTCACTTCAAATTGTCGAAGACACTGTCCGAATAATGAACGTTATAGAAAAATATCACAAAGGGTTGCAAGAGTGCGGCGAATTTCGGATAGTTTTAACGAGGGGTGACCACCCGCCGAGGGGAGTGGGAGTGTGTCACGCGAGCTTCCATCAATGTGCTTTCAACTGTCATCGTCCGAGCGATAGCACCGCGGATATTATTATATTTTCCTATGAATTATTTGGACGCACTAAAAGGTCACTGTCCACAGCATCGATTTTAATCGTACTTAAAACCATTTTCGATTTTACACTCTATCTAGGAAGGGTAAGCGTAGGTAAGCATTACGGATTGTTGTAAAGTTTTAATAAAACGTCGTTTACAAACGAGACTGTTAGTGTAATTAATTGACTGTTAATTGTTTGACTGATGAATAATAAATTACCACGCAGACCGTGTAATGTCTGTCCGCTATTCTGGGTAAAACAGGACTTCACACTTACGCTAATTGGAGCGCTTTATATCATATATGTGTGGGTTGGCATAAGTTATACATAACAATGATCCGACTGAAATGCCATTGTATTAGGAACATTGTTTCCTACTTGAACAATTCTATAATAGCGTCGTTCCAACATATTTTGTTATAATTCTTTACGTAACTCAACAATAAGCCATTATTTTTCATCTGGCTTAAAATAAATTATTCATAATGCTGTCATGTATGCATAATTGCATAGCGAACTTTTACCATATTTTGCATTTTATAAACGCCGCAGTATCCTATTTCACGAGTGAACAAGTATACACGTAGTATTGACATAATATACTTCGCGCGAAAGAGCCAAACAAATACGTATGGTTATGAATAAAATCTTGCAAAATATTTGCTTTATACGCTGTTATTTTTCTTCATAATGTGAATATACTAATTCGTTATCATGTGATTTCTCAAAATGATTAATGTTTCAAAGAGGTTTTTGAAACTTATTTAAACTGTTTTTTTCTATTGAGGATATTATTTACGACTGACAATTTCAACGAAATGAGATAAAACCGAGTCCTTATTAAAGAAGTCCTGTAAGAGGGGCGACAGAGTGACTGAGTACATTATAAAAAGTGTATTTACACTCGACCTCACGCGGAGGAAGAAGAAAACTTTCGTTTCGGGCGTTTTATGGGCGGAAAAATTGAGAAAAGTTGGAGCGTAACGGCCGGTGGCGAGGCAGGATAGAGGCCCCGGCGACGTCGAGTTTAATATAATATGTAAATCGCACGCCGACACCGCGACCTTACACTCTTTATCGGCGAACTCATATCGCCGGCTGGACGTAACACGAGGAGTCGTAAATTTTGTGCTAAAGGCGAGGCGGCAAGTTCTGCGTCGGCTCCGGCAGGTTGAGGCTGCACGGCCGGCGGAGTGCGGACGCCCGAGCAAGGGTTACAAGCCCATGAATGCAAATGAGTGACGCTCGGCCCGAGGGCGGTTTATCGGCTATCATTTACATAAAACCCTAGAATGCCGACTGGCGGAGGCACTTACCACCTTCGGCTAAGGTATAGTTATTACCTGGAACACCGTAACATTTAACAAATTAGATTGAATACACTATATGGGCACTTTACCATAATTTTGAGGTTAGTCCTGTATGTACCTACTACCTATTACAACAATTATTGAAATAGTAATACGTATATTTGAGACCATTTGACATTTTCAATGTACCTGTTTGTGTTTAATTTTTAAATGCAAATGTATTTTTATTATTGATAGTCATGTGTTTATTCATCGTTCATTTTTTAATGAAGATTTTAAACAAGTTTATTTTCTGTTTTATAAAATTCACTAAGCTAACTCGAGAACAGCTCCACCAATTCGGATAGTTAAAATAAATTGAAGATTATATTATTAGTATTTTTAGTTAATCATATTAATTACACAATTGATTATGAGGTAAGTATATGTATAAATACATGTACTCATAAATAAAAAAAAAACTACATAGCTATAAAGTCCCATAATGACTGTAAGAAAACAAAAAAATAATACAAAAATAATAAAAACCTTATCAGTCTTTAATTTGCATCACTAGAAGAATAATAAAAGATAGTTAACACTATAATTTTAACAAAAGGTAAACTATTTCTAAGAATATCTAAGGTCTCTATTGTTAAGGTTGACTTCCCAACTACGCTGACAAATTCGCTTAACCA
This sequence comes from Colias eurytheme, assembly GCF_061535395.1. Lineage (NCBI taxonomy): Eukaryota > Metazoa > Arthropoda > Insecta > Lepidoptera > Pieridae > Colias > Colias eurytheme. Next base: position 8,455,721 of record NC_142981.1, on the reverse strand, counting down.
AAGTCGTGTCGCACAACTTTGGGCTTATCTTGCAGTTCATATAAAACAAATTTCGCCAGACTGATGGCTCTAGCAGGTGTAGTTGTTTGGAAGTTTTATTCGTATTATAAATGTACATACTCGTGTAATGTATAAAGCGCTGGACCCAAAACTTTCCTAGCTCGATGTTTGCAAGGTCTCTAACTACACAAAAACAACGATACATCAAAAGTGAGTTACAAGTTAACTGGCGGTGACCGCTGCTGGAACGAGTTTCAATTTAAATTGATGTAGGCCGCGAACCCTTCACAATTGCGAAAATTATAATTTTTAAACTGTACGCGTCTTTGTGACATACCTACCTATTTGCGACAGAACGTAGTTGTTGTAAACGTCTTTAAGGACTTAACACGCGGATTATTCGCAAAGAATAGATCATCAACGAATCACAAGAGACATCATTCACACGGGCGTTCACGTGGCTATTCACAGCCGAGGCAAAGAAAAAAGCAAAGGGAGGAGCGTCAAGAGGACCATCAAAAGGCGGGGCTCTCTAAAACCAGTATCATTATCTAAGCATATAGAACACGTAACCGTCGCACTTCTGTTACTAACTAGAAAATATGAAAGGATTTTTTGCAAGACGTTTCGGTTGCTCCTTTTGTAAATCCAAAACTTTGAGCGCACAACTTTAAACGTAGCGATTTGTAGCGAACGGCGCAGGTTTAAATTTTACGTAGATCGACGATCTCTAGGAAGACAATAAAGAAAAGCGTATAGTTTAAAAGTTTTCACGAAAACGAAACACTCTAAAGCGACGCCTAGAAAGTTGGAAGACGGAGCCGGGGGCGCGCTCTCTCGATCCACCCGTCAAAATAAGAAATATTGCCTCGCGCCCACTGTGCTCTTCTACCGACCAAAAATCGTTTCAAGCCAAATAAAACTTTTAATTCGAGGACCCAAATTTTATAAGTCAATATCAATTTTTTATTTACTCGGTCGATTGTCAGAAAGAAAAATAGCTACGTTAAAAATATCCATTGGAAGCAATTGAAAGTTTAGAAGATAATTTAAAGACGGGATTCGCATTAGGTGTAGGTATTTGGTGTATGAGCGATGTAAGCCAATGATCGCATCACGCACGCCGCACGCCGCCCACGTCGCTAATCCCATTCCCGCGACAAATTAATATGCTCATCGGCAGCTACGTCACTAGATTACGGGGCGTTTATAGCACGATTGTATTTTAAGTGCATTATCCAATTTAGTGGATATTGTGCGTGTGCTAATCAGCGGTCGTGGAGCACAGCCGCACATAGCCGCACGCTCAGTCGCGATCTCGCTAAAGGATACAACGTGTGCATTATTGCACGCTGCGATTGAACGAGCTGGCGAACTTAATAGATTTTGTTGCTGCAGTATATCCGATGCGGCCAGCATTGCGAAATAACTGGATTATCGTTCAAATTTGTGTTTCGTATACAATCCCGGCATGCGCCCGCTATGTTGATGAGAAAATCTATCGCGGGTAGCGACCCCTGCATTCGCTCATATAATCATACTAGAGGTAGTCGATATATTGGAATAGTCTCTATACCGGTATTACACAATTTAAGCCTCGATCTAGGATGTTATCTAATAAAATCTTCAATCATTTCTTATTTTATCTGTAAAATTAATCCTGTCGATATAGCATCCAGTCTTCCAAAGCGAAGCTTATTCATTAATAAACCGTATTTTCAGAGGATTAATAAAGAGTGCTGAACAATTATGGAACGCGCCTAGTAGATATAAATAAACGTAGTACAAATAAAATCGGCAGAATAATTAAAATCGGCGCAAACCATTAAAAGAGCAGTTTATAATAGGAGAGTGCACAGTGAAGTATCCTTCATGTAGGCAGTTAAAGAGTTGGAGGAGCGCACTTGAGCACGAGTACTGTAGCGGCGCCACCTCGCGCCTACTAACGAACCTGCCGACAAAAACCTCTCCTAAATGCGCACCACGCCTCAGCTATAACAATCCCACCACATGTATTTCTACCCTCTTTGTACGACCTCATCGAGTTAATACTCTACTTGCTTATTTAGTTAGGGCATGCAGCAATCACAAACTACGCAAAAGCACAAAGAAAAGTAATTTCTATTGTAAACCATCGACATTTCGATTCAGAAAAAGAAAGTAGCACCGACTAGTTATTGGATCGCGAACGACGAAACCGATAAATGTTTTAGTGTCGTCATAATAATATCCGACGAAACTAGTAAAAGAAACAGAAAAGTAAGAAGAGAAGTGATTCATTTTATGTTCTTCCGTAAGAACCGTTAAGACAAATGATCAAAGGTTAACGAACTCCGTTCGCGATAAAATTAATACTGTCTGAATAAGTAAATATATAATTATAAGCATATTCTCTTTAGAATTAGTCATCGTGGAGAAAAAAGTATAGAACTTACTCTTAAACGCATTAAATCGTACCAAATTTTTCAGAACATTCACCCCGTTATTAATGAATAATTATTTTGTAAAAGTTTTAATTTGAATTGAGTTTGTATTTATACATATTAGTTTTAGTTAGAACTTATTCATCAGCTGTGTCCGTGGCCTCGACCCTCGTACCGTATTCAAACCACGGGTTCAACAAACAGTAGGATGTCACATTAATACTAATTAATACACTTTAAAACCGTCAAAATAGTCGTATTTCAATGATAACAGATGTCTTGACATTTTATTCGTTAGATAACGAGGTACATGGATGCTATTAAAAGTTCGTACGTCAATAGTACAGTTCAGTGTTGTCAGTGTTCACATTAAGTCGTGAATTGCTTCCACATGATCGCACCTTATACGACGCGAGAGAATTGCGTGGCTAACGAGCAAACTGTGACTTAATGAGTTACTCTTGTTATTTTTTTATCGTAGGTATGCTAATGTCTTTATAACAATTTTTATATTTACAAACTTCCAGTGGTTTATTAGTTGAGAGAAAAAAGAAAAAAAATCCACTTGCGACTATTCACCACATTGATGTCACCTAGTTCATGATTAACTTGGAGCCTATGTTGCATTTCAATTTCATATTTTAGTCCGTGATACATGAAAAATGTCACGTATTGCTCTTTGAAATAAGCACAACATGAATGTTGGCGAAATTTCCATGCACGGCTGACAGTTTTGCTGGTTTTAGGCTTTTTATTACAAACATGTGAGAAATTTCAACACACAAAATATTTCGAAGTACACAAGTGAAATTTTTTCCCATCTGAAACATCGTGCCGATAGAAAATACCATTACTTATTTACGAGGGCAGATATTGATTTCACTTAGATGCGTCAAGTTTTTAATGTCAGGCTATAACAGCATGGATTGCTTGTAGAGGAGGTTTGATCAGCGGCAATAGATCACGCAGCCCGTCACAAGATATATGGGCGTCGTCGGTCACCGTGCCTCGCTACCGATATATTATATGCATACTTTGAATTCTTGGATACTATTACATTTTATTTGAACTCTACTATCTATCAAAGATAATATTTAACCTTTTAAATGGATACATTTATATTTTATTTTTAAAATAAACAAAACTGCATCTATGTCATAAATAACTGTTAGGCGACCTAATCAATGTAAAGTTTATTCGGTACTACGGTACTGCCAGGGAGCAATAACAATAGATTCAGACGTTCATAGGTATATATGGTCCAATTTCATCCATCTCATGAATAGCGCACAGATAATCTATCGTCTTCGATACTGTTACCGTTCACTGCATACCGTTGCTACCAAACGTTGGATCAATAACTTTGAATACGGTACGTCGGTTACTGAGTGTCACGTGACATCGATGGCGTTCCCGTGGTTTTCTCACAAGGATGGCAGAATTGCGTTGTGTAACCGTGCCAAATCCATGCAAGTGCGAAAGGGATAAATGAAGGCTATGTCTGCGTCCAAGTGGACAAAGCGCACGATGCGCGAGGTAACCGGTAACCGGTTATACTCGTTTATTTTGCACGCATTCCAGCCGGCCGACCGGGAGAGAACGAGCCTTTCCCGGTCCAATCGGGAACTTGATTTCTTCGTTCAACCGATGACCTTGAATTTCAAACGAGCTTCAAAGACGCAGTGCAGAATTCAGTCGTCGAATCTTATAATGCTTTAACATCGACCATGTAAGTAGGTATATTTTGTTTCATTATTTTGGAGCTCAGTAACTCAAACAATACAAATAACGATTTCACATCTACTCGAGATCTTGTTTGCATATATTAGGGAGAAAATCTCTTAGCTGCGATATTATACGGGTTTCATGTCACGTCCACGATGAGAATTTACTTTAATTGGCAAATAATACGTAGGGCAATTAAGGATGCTACGGCGGGCGGAGGCGCGCGTGACGCGACTAGTGAATGTACGTATTCAATTATGCAAACAGTCTCTCAAAAAGAACTACCCCTGCTTATTTACACTTGTTGACCGGCCCCAAAATTACTTTTTAGCAAAACTATTTTTTCAACTGGTCGAGTTTGTTAAACAATATTAAATAACTCAGTATCACAAAGCAACATTTTATTATATTGTCGCACTAATGATTGGTAAGTAACAAAGCGTTTTTACTTACACAACACCTTTCACTTCAATATACACCCGGCTCATTATATGAGCGATTTAGTTAAACTTTCACTATGCATTCAATAAGAACTGGAGTAGGTGTACCTATATATAGCGATATATATAGGTACACCTACTCCAGTACCCACCACCTACACTAATATATATGGCATATTAAAATCTTAGATATCTGGTGACAACCATTGTGTAAAATAATAAATGAAATTTGTTAAATCACAACCTTTTCCTTCGTTAATACATATATAGAACGTGTATAGAACTTGAAATTTCATTCCTGAACCACATTTTACAATTTAGATTGAACAATTTTTTTAACGCAAACCACTATCCAATTTAACTTTCGCGTGCCGACATTACACCACGCGTTAATGGGAAAAAATTGAAGCGTTTCGCTTCACATGAGGATAAAGTGACACGTCGAGATAGCATTGCGAGAGCATTTGAGTGTCACGACCCCCGCCGGGGGATATCGCAATTGTCATGTAAAGCGCCCCGGCTAGATCTGCCACGGGCCCTCCTCTCGCCTCGGGCTAAAAATGCACTTTCGCGAAACGATAGAATGTCGATTCCAGTTAGTCACTGGCGACAGCCGTCGACCTGGGATCTGGTTGAGATTTTATCCCGCCTCCGACTACTGTCGATGAGTTTTAGACGGTGGAAATGAGTTTAGCTGATATTGTTGTTCCTTATTTAAAACCTGCTTTTGATCTGTTCCATCCATATTCGTGTTTTATTTTTTATTACATTGGCAAATGATGATCTTTAAGAGTGTTAAAATTAAACTTTAGCGAATGCAAAAAGAAACTACCAAAAAAGAAAATCTCTCAGGGAACAATACAATCAATTTACCAAGTGAACACAGTACATATTATATTGCCTAATTTAGGTCTATGCCGTGCGAATTTTCATAGACCATGCTGTAGGTTTTTCTAGATTGAGTCAACACCAATTAATAGAAAGTAAGACACTTTGTTACAAGGCTGCCATTTCTATCTAGCATATATTTTAATTATAATTATGGGTAATGATAAGTAATGAAATCTTGTTTACGTTTTACGTTAAGTACTTATATGTATTTATTTTTAATTTATTAAGCTATTATTAACTATTTGATAAGCTTTCATACAAAATACATTGAAATGGTATACAACTGAGACGGATTAGGATAAAAAGCTTTTCAGTGTTTTTTAGCTTTGAACTACGATTAAATTTAAAAGATCCATAATTCCTATACAGTTCGTTGAATTCAGGAAGGTAAGGATTTATCCTAACTCTACCCAATAAATAATCCCACTAAAATAATGAACATTTAAAAAGCAATTACATTTATATCCTATAGTAAAATCATTAACGATAGTGGCGAAGTAATTTCAGCGTCTGTTAAGTGGATATATTGTTAATTCAACGCGTTTACGTAGCCTTTCTGGGAATCCGGGCATCACAACCCTGCAGCTGACATCGCGGGCGCGTATAATCTGTCAGCGGAGTGTTCATCTAAATGTTTTGAATAAATTAAACACTGCCAACGTGCCGTAATGGAATGTTATCGTTCACGAATATTACAACGATTTTAGAAACGAATAATAATTAGGAGACAGTCATAGAAACATACTGAAATTCCGACTTTAATTTACTAACTACGTGTGTATTTTCTTTGTTAACATGTTTGTGTCCACCGTGCATGAGACTACTAAAACTCTCAACTGCGGACAGTAATTTTGGGAATATGGAAATCATACACGATGAACACGGTTAAAACTTTCGTTATACATATTCTAAGCCGGTTGAGCTTGGACGTATTAAATCTTATGATTGCATTTTAATTGCGGCCATAGTTATACGTGTCTCGTATATAGAGGTAGCATGACGTCAGTGCGCGGTCGCCGTCAAATTCGGCGTACATACGGCATCATGCTAAGTGCCAAGGTCGGGGCTGATACACTTCGCATGTAAATGAGCCTAGACAAAGTCGCGCTTATTACGCTCAACACCCGACTCAGCGACCTCCACTAACATTATGGACCCTTTTCAGACGCTTTTATTTTATTACGAGTGTGTTGAGAAATGAGGTTAATGGTCTGAAATTACACGCACTGGCAGCCTAGCCGTTGCCATAGAAACTCAGAGCCACGAGCAGTAATAGAGATCATATCTAAACAAAGCCTAATAGTTCAGTAGATTTCTAATTATCGAGCAGATCCTTGAGCGAATGAATAAAGAATGTTGATTTATTAAGTCTAGTCACATGTGGCAGTCTGGTAACGGTCTCGCCATGTGTTATCAATGTGGCGTGTGATAGCTTCGGGGTATTTATGTGATTTTCCGCGACGCCAGTGAGGACATGTCCTTCTGGGCTCACCGTTTAATTAAAGGGCGCGGGGGTGCGCCGAGTGGAGAGCAGTTATCCGAGGAGCAGGGCATAATGGCGGCGCAATATCGGATGGAAATGCGCGGCATGTAGGAATTCGCCGCATGCCGCCCCTCCTCATTGGGAACGATTCGTGGTATTTTTTATTGACGACTCTGGAAATACTATGTGGAAGTAATACGATTTCCACTTCGACGTATGAAAGAAATAGATACAGATGAAAAGTATTGAAAATGTTAAGAGGAGCATTGAATACATTACAAGTTCGACTAGAAGGCAACAGAGTGCAGATCGCGATAAGAGGCTTTGCCATTGTACGCTCGCAAGATACTGCGTGGCGATAAGTTTTAAGACGTCGGGAAAGTATAAACTGAAAGTAGAATGAAAGTTTATGAAGCCGAGAGCACTATTTAAAAATATACTTTGCCTAATGGACACGGCACGACAGTATTTTTCATCCGCATTCTGCTCTCGGTGGAAATATTAAATTTAGAGTCCGGCGTTTTTAGACAGTACAAATACAGTGAGGCGAGCGGTAGTTTTCGGTACGAAAATATATTATTATATGGAAGTCCAGATGCAGTTCAGCATAATTCAGGAATAAGAATATGAATCTAGTCTATTACCTAATAAACTCGAATGATGGTGATGTTGCATAAGAGAGAAGTATTGGTACAGCGCTGTAGTGCCGTAACGGAGAGATATCGGCTCAACGCAAGGAGTGCACGACGCCAATCGAAGTGCAATTTTAACGGCGAGTGGCGAAATCGAAGATCGAACGAAACGTGACACCTCACTTATCACGCGATATGAAAGTTGGACATGTTATTAAATTTTGTTTTAACTTTATATTTCCGACGTTCTAATCGTAACAACGAGAATTTTGAATCCAAGTTTAAATCGAATAGGGTTGAACGTCGATGTTTATTCATTTTCAAATTAAAAATGTTGTTTGCATGCGAAAATAAGACGAAGAAATCAACACCTGGAACAATTAGAATCGAATACGACAATTTATGCAGCAATTATTTGAAGCACGCTGCCGTTCAATCCAGGTCAGATTAAGTGATTTTTAACTAATAAAAACGATGGCATGCGACGAGAACCACAGCGTTGCGCAAAATTAATGAACGTTCCTAAGCGGAAAACAGGCGCTTCTCATTATTTATATTGCAATCAGAGCATAATAAAGTAATTCGAAGTTATCTGCCTATTTAATTTAAGTCGCAAGTAGAATACTTCCATTCTAATAACTGCTTTTAATAACGGGAAAATCGTGACGTTAATAACACGTCTTCATAATGCAGTCAGTGAACGGTATGGAGGCTGAATAGACAGAGGCTGATATACGTATATTGAATCACGTAACGTCGGCTGGCTATTCGAATGGCGCCCACTGTCTCGGTCGCGTCTACTTAACTACCTCCGATTCGAGCCGGCTTACGGACATTGTTGGCCGGAGCTCTGCATCTGGCCTTGTCCGTCTGTGCAAATACTTTAAGAATACATACTTATTGAGAACAATCACGACGTTCTTACTCATCGGTTATTCACTAGAGATAAGCTAAGATAATGCATTTTAATTGTTGAAATAGTTTTATCAGATTCCGTAGGGTGGTGAGTGAGTGAGATTTATGGACAAAAATATCTCTATCTACAGAAGCGATACGGATTGTGACACGATTTGTGGCATTGAACAAACGCAAACGGCAAAGAGTCATCAATCGGCACGAGAGCATAGGCACGCGGCCAGTCGCAAAGTTCACAACCTATGAAACAACTCGGCGCAGGGAACAAAGCGCCAGTCCAGATTACTGGCAGCTTTTAAACGCTCCAAATGTTCTGCAACGAAACACTTAGCTGACGGCCTCTAAAACATTCGAGGAGTCTGAATGGAGCCTTTGCTATCGATTTGTGAGCAATACTTAAGTTAGTTTTACTCTTTTGACATAATAGAGACGAAAGCTTTCTAGTCGCTGGTTCGGAAGTTTTACCAATTATTTCTTTCGCAAAAGCGATTCACGACCAGCGTTGTGGTCTTACTTTTAAAGGGGGAAAATAAAATACAAAATGAACGTCGAGCACCGAAACAGGAAAACTAGGAGTTTGTAACTGTTATGTTAAGGAATAATAATTTGTATAGTTCAACCGGTTCGGAACATAAATAGCTATGCTTGTAATGATGTTAATGTTAATAATGGTATTTTGCGAGCTATCGCAGGAATTTAATTACGTTATTTATTGTTTTATTATATGTTCAATGATTATTACCTACACATCCAAACTGGGTTATTTTAATTGCTAAAATTGATGGGTTATCTTTTATAAATAAATAAATAAATCTCTTTATTTGCATAATGTGTGTACAAAGATAAAAAATTACATATACAGACATACCAACTTATTATTTTTATAATTAATTGTTGTTATAACTTTTCATCATAAGAATATATTTACTTAAGTAAAACAGAGTTTACTACCAAATATAAATAAAAAATTATGCACTTAAGAAAAATAAAAACGTTTTAAAATTTAAATGTACCGGCGACATATTGATTAACTCATTGAGATTTTTAAATATGTCAGCGATTGAATTAGAAACAGTGTCTACTTTTAAATCTCAGCGTGATGAAAGTGAACGCGTGGGTGGGTGAGTTCACAACAAAGTATTTCTGACAACATGAGTCGGACAACGATATATCTGAACAATTTTACACTCATAAGCTTGGAAACTGGTTTAGTCATATTACAATAACAATAAATTCTGCCAAACACGAAACGTCATAAACTAAATGTTTGACAATATATTTATGTGCGTTTCTCAGAAGTTTTGTCGAAGTTGCGATTTTAATTTGTTTGAAGGAAAATTGCAAAGAGACTCGAGCTATGTTCAAAACTGAAAGTTAATTTTGCCAAAGACCAATCTATATATGATTAATGATTTAAATATTTTCAAATAACAGAAGTATGATCTAACATTATAAGTAAAAGCGCATCAATCCTCCAAGAATGGATTTCTATAATAATTATACGATTTTGTTGCGATAGCAATCGCGCTTTAAAATTACCATAGGTCAACTTTCACAATATAAATGTCAGCACCCACGTACTTATGTATATTTGTGTATTTATATTCCACAGTTACAACTAACTTCTCCACCATATTTATAAACTAATTTTCCTCCTCCATTATACTTTTATCTCCGTCTGCGTGGGTACGTCGCGATCGTACACGATCAATTTGCAATAAACAATGGACAAATATTTGAAACAGTCACGTAGATATGGAATGGGGAATTTTGTTTACATTTACATCACGAAAAAATCCTTGATACGGTTTGCCAGAAATGTTAAAATTATACTAATTAATTGGCCTAGTTTATTATTTAAACACATGTCGTACAAATTGATAAATAAAAGTAAAAACAAATATAAGTGTTGAAATAAAAATAATGTAAATAATGATCTTATAAAATCTCTACGATAAGGATTAATCTAAGGTAGGAAGGAACTTTAGGGTCAGATTTTTAACATAGTAGGTATAAAACAAAGGCGCTTTCTCTGTTCCTATGTCCCTTTGTATGCTTAAATCTTTAAAAGTAAGCAACGGATTTTGATGCGTTTTTTTTAATAGATAAAGTGATTCAAGAGGAAGGTTTTAGTATATAATTTATTAGGTTTTAGACAAAGCGGGCGAAGCCGCGGGCGGTAAGCTAGTAAAAACTAAAGACACGTATTGCTATTACGTCAATACAGTTTGTATTTGAAATGATGCATCTTGTCATAAACTAATTGTGCAGAATAATCCAAGTTATATCCAATGACTCATACAGCAATAGCGCCTAGTCACATAGAGCAAATAAATCGAAATCCGGTTTGGTATCCAATGTTCTGAGATATCTCTCTCTACGTAGGTGAGGTAAAGTGAGTAAGGCAATAAGCTCGGTTTAATCAACACAACACGTAGCCTAATCAAATATTACCCCCTCGTCATATTGCGTAATTGAAGGCTTAATCACGGGAGACGTTTTGCGCGACTAGACGCTGGATGCGGGTAGGGAGAGCGAGTTTGATCGGCTCTCTATTGCGATTTGCACGCGAAAACCTGATCGGAGACCATGTCGGTCTCACAACAAATTACTTATAATTGGCTAAGTTTCAACATCCGAATTTTAAACTGCAAAACGTTAAGAAGCCTAGCCTTGATATTCAAAGGCGCTCTGTTCGGACAAAAGCGAGAGATGTAATAAGGTTGTGCGGACGATAGAAAATGTTTTCTGAAAAGGAAGATAAGCTCATGGTAGCAGAGGCATTCTCATTGTATGGGACGTGTGATACCACGATGCACAAAGCTCGCACAATGCAAGTCCATTCTCCCATTGTTTAACGTCTCGGACTAAACACGTTGCTGGCTTTAAGCGAATTACGACGCTGAACTTCAAACGTATCAGACTTGATTTTATCAGTTTTGAAAGTTAATTTACGATAGTTTCTTGTGGCTTGAAATTTCCAACAGATGATATATATTTAATAAGAAAATAGGGATTCTTTAACGGCAAAATTGGGGACATCATAATATTAAGTATATATTCTTATAACAATAAACCGTTTTATTTCACGTGTGTTCTTAAACAAACACCGTGTGATAAGGTATAAGCCAGGCTCCTGTCACGTGAGGTCGTCTACAGAAGAAATTTAAAGGTTTGCGTATGAATATTATTGTAAGCACGATAGAGCAACAGAGACAGTAGAATCGGAAGTCTTTGTCGAGCGAACGGGCCCTGCAGTCGCGATCCCACAGAGACTTTATCTCTTGATCGCGTTATTCAGCCGAGCATCAAAGGAAAATATGAAGGGAAATATTAAGAAACGAGAGTGTCTTTTATATCTTGATTCTTTTGTTTTAAAAACGATTTGCTTTTTTGTGGACAATAAAGAATGTATCCGATTCTTTATTAATTATGCTTATAGATGATACGAACTTGCAAATACATATGTATTTTGGTGCTAGATTATTAATTATTATATGTTAATAATTGTTATTGATTCGTAAGTAGATAGAGGAAATCAGAGGGTTATCAGTTGTAAGCCGAGGGCGATGCAATGGCGGAGGTGCGTGTTTACACACCGGCTTTAATTTTTTTATCGCACAACGTTCATTCCCAAATATACCTACGTGTTATCACGTCATTCGGTTTAAATGATAACATCATATCACGTAATGTGGTCGCAAACCGGTCGATATACTTATTTATACATTTACAGAATATTTCCTAAATGTTTGCGATTTTAATTCATCGAAGCGTAGTTGCACATTCTGTCTGCCCTATATGGAACTATGTATTGTAATAAGATGTATGTATAAGAAGTCGAGGCGCCGCAGAGTCATCGTCCTGTTCATTATATTGTGCGATGCCAATTCCCATACAATAGGAGACGATGGGGCGGATGACGTCATTTCAGACTAGCCTTGGAATTGAGGTCGGTGCTCGAAATGGCGGCACTATAAATGTTCCTAAGTCGACAATAAATCAAATAAAAAATACATACGAAAATTGTTCTACTTTAACATGCTCCATAGAAGTTACTTATGCCCGAGTTTACTCTGTAGGTGTAGACTATCGACATAATAATGTTCTTATTTTTCTAAATTATTTTATTTGGTTCAAATACATCCCTACTAAGAAGGCTAAGGAATAAAAAAATGCTTACCTTGATACTATCGTAGCAGGCGGTAACTCTTCCATTCTGCACTTCCACGGTGGTCGGGGGATGCGCAAACTTGCACTCGTTGTCTGGTCGCGAACACTTATTTCGTTGGAATTCGCGGCACACTTCGAGCTGCAGCCAGCGAGAGTCTTTTCCGTTCAGGAGGCTATTCATGTTCACCATGGTTGCCATCGTTGCCACTATAGTCGTAGTTGAAATTCACGCACAGTTACGCTGAAGTGCGGCGCATAGGCGGCGTAGGGCGAGCGCGCCCGCGCGCTCTGAGTACACTTCTCACACGTTATATTATATGCGGCGTAGCTGTGGCGCTCGCGCACCCTTCACTGAACACTGCGCAACACTCGGTAGACGAATATGATACCGCGGCGATTGACGCGCGGCGGAGATTACTAATTTACAAAATATTAATCTTACAATTACGTTAGAAAGACACCGAAGTTGCAAGCTTAATTAGGCAAGTATTAAAATATTATCACACGCGTTCGTATCGATGTTGACGATTGATTTAGTAGAGGGCGAGCGGTGCTTGGTGCGCGAGCATGGCGGCGGCGGCGGCCGGTGCGGGATCTGGCGGGCGACGGTGGGGCGCGAAATAAGCGAATTAGCGGCTCGGCGGTCAGCGAGCAAGCCGGTGCGGTGCGGGGCTCAACTCTGCGAACAACAAAACACACTGGTTACTCTCCGGGCACTCCGCCCCAGAGCCAAGCTCAAGCGGCTACCGGGTTAGCAAGCGCGCGCGGGGACCGTTCTTGGGCCCGCGCTGCTAGGGTCCTTTGTGCTGGGTGTAAGTCGCCCGGCACAAACAACATTTTCTCCTACAATGCATATATTAGTAATTAATAATGCCGCTTTCCCAATTAGTTATTATAACAATAGCCATTTATAACTGTTCTTTGCACGTGCATTATTAATTAAGAAAAGTATACTGAATAGAGATAGTCTTTCTTGTCTTATTTAGTTAATCGTTACATAGCTGCGTCTCTCCATCTTGAGAACGATTACACTGACTTCTGAGAAATACAGATTTATTCTCTTAACTCTGTATTTCTCATTGCCGTTCTAAAAACTAACATTAAACAATATCTCGAAATAGTTTAACACGGCTAAAGCATGTTGTTAATATTACGGTTAGTGCAATACAATTTCAAAATATACAAATTACATAAAATAATATAGGACAATCTCAATATATAGAGACTGGGTGTATTTAAAACTTGTAATAATTATTTATAATTACAGACGTCATGTTTCGTAAAGGTTTGGGCTGGTTCACAATTCATCATAACTATTAGTCGTCGGACATGCGGCAATGAGTGTAGTTTGATGCTGGTCGGTGAGGAAGTGGGATGACAGGTGATCAGTGTAGAGCGCACGTTTCGGACAGGTGTCGCACCAATAACGTGCGCCAGTAGACATAAATACTGCGCCCTACCACGACAGCGGGACGATCAGCGAAAACATTCAAATTATTGCCAGATAAATTATACAGAAATACGCCAAAGTGTGTCACTAAAATGAATAGTATATACGCGTTGCCCAATAAAAATGAGTGTTAGAGGTATATGTATAATCACGGAAAAATTCTTTGTGTGGGCGCCGTGAGCCGAAATGTGACGTGACGGTCTCGAGCTGAGAAGAAGGAAAAACTTGTGAAACCAAATCCTATCGTAATGTGCTATTTAAAGCATAACCCAGTTGAAAATAGCCCCGGTGTACGGCAACGCAACGACGCGCTCAGCATCGTGCATAATCTACAAATTTTATTTTTGATGACGGTAAATGCAGCGTTATTTTCCCCATCTCCTGGCACGCCGACTCCGACAGAGACATGTTCAAAGTTGAAAGAGATATCACACTAAAATTCTTTTAAACTCGTTCAAACATTTATTCAGTTTTATGGCTCAGTTTATATACGACGTGTTGTCCTTTGTGATTGTTTACCAGTGTTATAACTCAAGGAATTTATGTGACCTATTATGTAACAAAATTAATATTTTATTAAATACATAATTATTAATGCTTAAAATTTAACGAACTGAACAAATGTGTTTCTACATGAAGTTTTTCTACAGCTTATACATTTCGATATAGTAAATAGAAAACAACTATTTGGACTGGTAAATTTTAAATAAGTAATAAAAATAATAAATGAAATTAAGTGACATATATAAATTGCATATGCTGTTAATAAAGGCTGAACATGCTGGAAAACTCAATTGTTAACATGTATGTATACCATGTTTTTTTGGCAAATAAATTAATTTGAATTTGAATTTTAAGCATTTCTAGGCTGTTAGTATGAATGCCGGATCACAACTATCAGCTGTAAAATAAAATGCCGAGTTTATTTATTTACAAACGGTTTACATATTCCTTCATACAAAACATCACATGAACGTACCTACGTACGCAGATATTCAAACGGCGATCGGATGCACATCGGCAAAGTAATCCCACAGAGTACACATAACTAAACATGTTCAAAGCGAAATGGTCATCGTTTTATTTTGAGCATTAAACAAGAAATCGAGAATGGCAGCGTCAAAGGATATCGCCGGATTCCTTTACCTTCGGGCGCCGCGCCGCTGGCTGAGTTTCTTCGGCGCTCGACACGCACGGGGAAGACATTCAATAACCTAGTGAAAAGATTACCAAGAGCAATCAGACGGAAGCGAATCTAAATAAGAATCTCGTGAGAGCGGTCGGGCACTGGGGTGAGGCGGGGGGAGAAAAAACAGTCGGGCCGGATCCTTTGTGCACGAAGATTCGATCTAGTCCCTATCGAGGAATTTATCGTTTAATAGATTCGCGAAGACTGCGGTAGAGTGCATAAATAGTGATCACCGCTATCGCTACGGGCCGGAGCTCGCTCGCATCCGTGGTCTTGACCGGGATTCGAACCTGGGTCTCCCACCGACTGAGAGGGCGCTCTCGCCACTGAGCTATCAAGACAATAAGAATGCGAGACAAATTAATCCTCTTATAAAAAAAATCAAGCATTCATTTGACAAAGTGATGTCGTAAGTTGTCTGTGCTGTTTTATTTTAGCGTTCTTGAGAGTTAAGCCAATAATAGTACCAATAATACAATTGTAATGCATTTTGTGTAGTGTTCACACGTTGTATTCGTGTAACAAAGCATGTCAGTTACCGACGTTATTGTTAATCTTATATGCGAAGAGAATAAATTATTTGAAATATTGACAATTATTATAGTTTCTTTTCCATTGTGAATATAAAGTTATTTTAAACAGCATTTCTTTCCGTTTCTTAAGTAAGTATTAAGTATGTATAAGTATAAATTTCAAATTAAAACTAAAGTTTTAATATTAAATTACTTCTAAGCCTGTAATGTATTAATGTTTTCTGTTTCATTTAAGTAATAGTTTCTGAGAGATAAAACGCAATTATAATATTCTTCATATTCGTCGACAGCTCTACATTGTAGACAAATAAAAATAATCCCATTGATCACGAAAGAGATAAACGCCAATAACTCGACTATTGAATTTTAGTAAGTGAAAAGAATAAATAGCGTAATTTCACAACCCCGACACTTATTGTCAAATGAATGCACAATGTAGCTCACTCTACCGCACCTTTCGCCGTGTTGCCTCGCGATTGAACTTTACGCGACATTTGCAGTCACATTCACGACATGCTGACATGGCGCGATTGTTGCACCTACAATTACTATTAGTATTATTATCTGTACTTTCACAGAGCGAAGGTACAGCGCTAAATGATACCGGTCGTTTGAAAGGAGATCTTTATACCGAAGGCGCGAAATAAATTGCCAGATGGCAAATTGTTAAAACTAAAAGACAAGCAATTGATACGGAATACACTATAATATGATGATGAGGGATCCGCTCTTGGACGACGGGCCACTTGGTACTTTTTTATGTATTTAATTTTTTATCTCAGTCAGTTCAATTGTTACCTTCAGCTGAGAAGCGAGAAGTTGCAATTTTCAGAAAAAAGTAGGTAGTATTTACCTATTATGACAAAGAAAAAACGGCACTGAGGCCGGACCAAAGCTTTAAACGCCTTGTATCAAATAATTACTTCAACATTTAGCGAAAATTACGTCGTTTTAATTAAAATCGGCCAGCACCTTGTGATGAATTATACCTATTAAATATTTTAGAATAATAGGATTCCTACGAGAAAGCTTTAATTTAAGTATCTATCATATAAATTAAAATGGGTCAAACAACCCTTCGAAATATTAACAAAATCAACAGAACATTTTTCATCTTTTCCTCACCTCTCTTATTCATGGAATACAGAACCTCCCTAGTTAATTAATTTGATGTTTGAATAACAGGCGTAGGTACACAGGAAAATGAAACTTTTAGAAATAACTGTATTTTCTATTATTACTTATTGCTGAACACGTATAGTAATATTTACACTAAGACATAGGATTATTACTTTTATATTTAGATATATTTTACAACTAATAGAGCATAAAGTGAATGTAGCAATGTATGAAGGTTTTATTATTGAAATTGAGAGAATTATTGCAGTTGTTATTGGGGTTAAGGTCAAACGTCATGCTTAAGTAAAAATGCTTATTGCAGAAAGACAATCACAATTAAAAATCTTTATATAGTTTAAACATGGAACAGATTAATGGCTCAAAGATATTTTTTAAATTGAATATCATATCATAAGCATAACCTTTGTACATATTTACCTTTTGGTTGGTTGGTTTGCACATACGTTACATTTAAAATAACCTACTTGTATTTGAACTCTATATTATACTGTTTTAAGAAAAAGCAAGGTCTTAAGATTTTTCCGCGAATCGTGAATACAAAATAAATTAATTTGTGTACCAGTACGTGACGGAACAAATTATACATTAATTTAAAAAGTTGTATAGTTAAGTTCCCTTTGTTATCTTTGAATAGTCTTATCGCGACTGGAAATGGCTATTGTCAATTGGAGCATTACGTTGTCCAAAAGATAAAAAGTGTACAGATACAAGGCCAGTCAGTAATAAGGCAGAAAATGGGCTGACACAAGCAGGAGGTGACCTTGGGCAGCTGTGTCGCGCTCCATCGCGTCAGCCGCAGACGCAGACTGCAAAAAAACACTACCACTCTACCTGACTACACGCTTCACTGGAGCCATGACATACTCATTGCCTTTTTAAATATCTTGAATTGTTTCGAAAACGACTTTAAAAATTATATTTACACGAAGAATTTCAACCATGATAGGAAAGGAGAATTTCCTGCCTAAACCTAGATGTTTGTTTAATCTCCAACAAAGTGCCTTCTAAATTTTAATAGCTGTAATTAATTACTAGATTAAAATCAATGTTTCTGTACAAAAGTTGTTCGTACATTTTAGGCTATTAAAGCTGTATTCTTCAGTTGATTAATGTTCTTGTGTCTGACAGGTTTCCCATGTTTCTCTGAGATTATTGTTGATGTGAACCTATCCCAATATTTACCCTTTATTATAATAATAAAATATGATCAATCACGAACACCAAGCATGTGTTGGAAATGTACGTAGGTATGAAACTATTGTTTAGTCTATAGAATTTTGCTACAGGACATTCGTGGTAAATCATATTAAAAATAAACATATTGATACAACATTATGTTATTAATTACCACAGTTACGCATGTAATTTAAAGAGCAAAGCACACGATGAGGAAAATTTAATTTTTAAATGCGATATTTATGTTGAAATCAGTCATGTTTATAATACCGTTCATGAACTTCGTGTTTGAATGGAATATAGACTTTATTTTAAAGGAGCAAAGGTTATTTTCGAGATTTTAAAGTGTTTGGATTCGATGTGATGTGACTCGCAAGTGATGTCACCGATTTAACATTTGTTATTCTGTGTACAGTTCTGGATTGGCTGGTCGCGCGTGGTTGACTCAGCACAAGCTTTTTGTAGCAATAAATTTGGAAAATAAAGTTGACATGGACTAAATAAGGAGACAGCACACATGTGGAGAAATGTGGAGATAAAAGAAATGTGTTCTTTTACTGTTAATTGCTTTATTCAGAATGAAAATATATCAACGGACAAAAATGTCAATGACATAAAAATTGAGTGTAATTAAAAATTCAAATTCGGTATCGGAACAATATGTGACATAATGAGCAAATCAAAGCAAATGATTAGCTGAGCACGTAGGTCAGTTCCGGCAGTCAAAACAAAGGCCATTGTTAGCGCGGATAGAGCAGATCGGGCACCGGCCCTGCTCTTGCATTCGGGACGTGTACGAACTGCATTAAGCTGCCTTTGGGGACGCCTGCAGACTCGTAATTAGCGGGAGAAGCGAAAAATTTGCGACGGCTTAAAATTTACGAGGCGCAAATTACACGACTCCGGCGCTATCGCTGCAGCGCCCCATTAATGTGCGCGCCTTATCGAGTGCGGCGGGAGAGGAGCCCGAGACCCGGCACGATTGTGCGCGGACATTAAACTGATCGCATCGGCAAAACGTAAAAATAAGCACAACACCCGACATGGAAGATAAATAAACGGCCAACATTATTGTATGAGGAAAACTTGCATTTATTTATTGGGACGGCGTAATGGGGATTCAAGAGGTTGGTTGAATTTTAATGCGGCGAAAGAAGGGCGAAGGAACGGTTATTTATGTTCTTCCGATATTAAACTTTATTAGTGTAGTTAGTCCACAAACGATGTTCTAGTATCTAGTTTGTTTATGATTTGACCGATTATGATATTAAGAGATAAGAAATATGACGAAATACGAAGTTATATATGGTAATTTACGACCTAAAATATTTCATTACGCTCGCTAGACTTTGTCTGGCGGTAATACATAGATCTAATCGAAACCGGTTGTTATTTAAGTCAATTAATGTGTTGATTTTAATTAGAAAAATTAAGTGGAGTTCTTGTTACAGTCAGTATTTTTTCTATTAAATGCCAGTTTATGAAGATGCTATTCAGTATAAATTAATATCGTTGTACTTTCGGATTTGTTGGAATTTACCTTAATGTGATACGAAAACATTCCATCTTATTTTAATTATAATAATAATTCTGTACCGATTACAAAAATGTTTGATAATTAATCCTTTATAATACTACTTTCTCTATATACGTAGGTGTAACTGTTATTACACCGTATAAATAATGATAAATTCAATATATTACATGATATCAAAGTTTATTATATATGTGAAGATTACAATTGTTTTGATTTTTGTGCAGGGGAAATTATTTATACTTCGATTTTTTGCAAGGAAAATATATTCTATAAAGATAACACAGCAATTGGATGGATATTAATAATTTTCATTATCTAAATTCGCAGAAAGAACAGATTGTGATTCTCTTTGTAACTTATTTCCATAGTCATAAAGCCGCCTAGACTACATTACATTTTTCATTGTTTAAAATCCTTTAGTATAGTTATTAATATTATATACTTATTAATATACTTCTCTTCTGCTCTCTCTACCATGTAATTTTAACAAACAAATAATAATTATTGTCGGAAACGATTGAGCCCGAGTTGTTGTTTATTGTTGTTGGAACGGACAATCTTTTTACATTAATCGATAAGTTGCCTAAAATATTCCGGTAGTAAAAATGGTAAAACAGATTGAAATTTCGTCGTATTTTATCAATGATTAATTTCGTTTTTAATTTGCGAATTGGACCGGTATGTCATGTTCGTTTATTCTACGCAAAAGATAAGATAATTCTTTTAGATAGCATTATCGGAGCTAGGTACATTTTGTGGCGATGCTATTCAGATTATGTTGACTTAATTACACTTAATATTCATTCCTCTTTGGATAATACTTATTCTTTTATGAATAACATTGTTGGTTTTTTTTTCAATAAGAAGAAATAAAAATCATAACTTATGATCAAACACACGAATATTATTTACTTTTTTTGATACACCAAATTACTCTTACGCTGTCCGTGAAAAATTTATCGGAGGTAATAATATCTTAGTTAGTAACATAATTAGCAAATGTTCTTTATCTTGTGTTTTATGTGATTTTTCGTAGTTATAACATCGAAAATGGACATATAATATAGGCCACAGGAAGTACAAAATTTGAATATTTGTTTTTACGTACCTTTACAGTTAGTGAAATACAAAAAATAATAATCCAGAGCGAGCCCTCTATTGACAGACGTTTTATTGTTAGGAGCAGGTAGCGAAGCCAGCTGTTACCCTCGTAGATGAAACGTTGCAAACAGACCATTGTGGACCTTAGTTGAACCAATATACCGAGATTTTAAAAATTAACACATGCACGTTTTATTCGAGCTCAATTTTTAATATTTTTTCATTTAGCGCGTTACAGCTCTAGCATAGAGCACTGGGGTACTTTGTGCGCAACTACTAGTGTGGTGAACGTTTATTCAGGAACTAAACATTTTATGAGCGATTTCAAGATTCAATAAGGATTTTAGTGACAATGTGAGCGCGGAATTCGCAATTGTGAGCTTACGATGCATTGTTTTCGAGACTATTTGTATAATTATTGATACAAATAATGCTTGTTATGAATTTTATATTTTAAAGATAAGAATAGTAACTACAATTCAAAATTTACGAAATGTTATAAATCTGTCCATTTATCTTAGGATATGATAAATTATCTCAAGATAAGAATAGGTACATAATGTGACTTATAATGCAGTAATGTATTTGATTTTGTTAAGTATTTGGAAAATCTATAAAATGATAGGTCATTACTGAAATGCGCTTGGAAAGTTATGACTTTGTAGAGGAAGAAGTTAATAGTGCCGTTACGGGATTAGGAAAGATTTCTACTTAGCAAACTTTTACGTTATTGGCAATATCGATGAAAGCTTTAACATTCGTGCCCTCGTGCAAGCGCGAGCGTATGGCATTGCACGAAACGGGCCCAACTAATTGCAAAAGCTCTCATGCGGGCCGTTTATAAAC
The DNA here is from genome assembly GCF_061535395.1 of Colias eurytheme. NCBI lineage: Eukaryota > Metazoa > Arthropoda > Insecta > Lepidoptera > Pieridae > Colias > Colias eurytheme. The sequence continues at coordinate 8,434,067 of NC_142981.1, read as the reverse complement.
TCCTTACCGAAACTACCGTCTTGTGGGCATTTATCACATAAGGGATAGTTGATTGTTCAGGCTATTTCAAATTTCTGTCGAATTTCGGAAATCGCCCAAAAAAACGGTATCCAATTTTAGGAAACACTAATCTCACGAATAGGTTTACCGATGTCACGTAAAACACGTCAAAAGAACCTCACTATTTTTCACAAACTTTCACGATACACACTTTAACGCGACTTCCGAATTCGACCATAAGTTGCAAATACCTAATAAAATTAGCGTAACACTTACATGATGAGGGATAAACAAGCCGGGTAAGGGGATGTGAATGTCCAAAAGTCAAATCATAGCAAGTCGCACTAAGTTTAAGACAAACGATTCGCCGGTAGGGTAGAGGTCGCGTTCGCGGCCACAGCAGGGCGGCACGCGTCGTGTTCGGGGCACGAGTGCGGTGCACAGAGCGGCGCGATTCACACAAGCACAAGCAGAGTCGGCTGGCGACTGACGGGAGGCGAGTGCCGAGTGGCGCGGTGCGGGGTGCCGGTGCGCGCGCACCCCGCACGCCGCGCCCCGCGCCGGGCCCCTCGTTCCCTCCCTGTCTCGCTCCCTCCCCCCGCCCGCCGCCCGGCTGCCTTATCACGTCGCACGGCGCGCCGCTTCCTTTCTCCTCATGCAGTTGCGAGCTTTTCGCCACTGCCACACTTCCGCCCGCCCAGTCGATTGTGTCGACTTTTAAACGGTCAATGTGTTCTTGCACCACTTCATAAACACATTAACGGATGATTACATTTTCTTATTAGCGAAGCGGAGTTTTGCAGGCGAATGCGCTCGAATTAAAATGTTTCAAAAAACTTTACCAGACGTGGCATCCTCTAACAAATTATTTGCGATAAATTTAGGGTAAGTATCGATTAGGCAATTTGAATATAATATTTAGGGTGAGCTAGTAAAATCGGCTATAGGAAGGGTGCGTCCGATAAGGTGTAAGCGAGAGGCAATGTGGCGCGGGAGCAAGCGAAGAGCGGTGAAAGTGCGCTACGGAACGGGTTTGCGCGTGACCTGTCCTGCACGACCACTCTGCAATATGCACTAGATTGAAAATGGGAACAGCCAGCAGTCTGACTCATACTAAACACGCGCAAATAAACTTTAATTTCTGAGAAGAGGGCTATTTATTCCAAATTAAAAAGCTTTTCGATTACTCTACAATTTGGTAGAGTCCCGTTTAAGCTACTAAGTACTAAATTTTGAGGAGTTATACGTAACGTTCACCTCTTAATATCTATTTAGACATATAGAATAAAGTTGAAACGAACTTAAATTATGTAGGTGGTGTAGTTGAAAATGTAGAGTTTTTAAATAAAGTCAAAGAAAATGCAACCACGACGTTTGATCGAAATAATCTATGATCGTAAGGTTCACATAAACGGAATAAGTAATGTAGACTTTATTACATATGGCAGTAGACACGAGACCAAAGGAATATACATGTACAGCACCGCAGGTTCTGCAAATATTTAATTTCGATGTAGCAATAGAAAGATTTTTAGTTTCACAATTTGTAGTGGAATCAAATTTGAGAGATGCATTTATTTAAGGTAGAATAAAGTATATAGTACCTTTTAAAAAGACTGATTTGCCAAACAGAATCATAAAAGTAAATAAGCTATTAAAAATGTACATAAAGTATCAAAAATCGTTTCATGCATTAAAGGCGGATGCAGGCTCCAATCACGACGTGGTTTTTATTCAATGCGCCTTCGAGCGTGACACCTAAAAAGTTCATTATTTAACATTTCTTGTCTAATTCGCTTCGAAAAGAGCGTTATTAAAAACAAAAATAATAAAAAAATAAGGTTACTTCTAATCGTATGACTTCAGCACGTATGCAGTTTAATAACCTCGATAATGTGCAATTACGAACACGAAAACACTCGAGACAATTAGTCAGATTTATTGGATAAAATTAACCGCAAAAATAGATGCGCATTAGGAAAAAAAAAAACGTGTTTAAAAAATCTCAGTCGAAAGCTAAATGATAAAGCCTGCCTTTGTGCCGTCGCTTTAGTGTAAAAAACATTACTTGAGCTACTCTGTTGATTTTTCCTGTCCCTTAAAGTAAGCAGCTCTTAACTTCTTCTTTCAGACATTAACGTACTTCAAGTCAACATTATGAGATAATTATTTGCTAGGAAGCATTTTAATAATTAATCTTGAAATTATGTTGCTTTTGAATTACGCCTGTGCTTTCTTTATTAAACTTAGATGCCACAGATGTTAAAACGTTAAGTCTATATTAAATACAGATGAATGAAAAAAAAGTGCCTGAATAATGTGTTAATTATCTAAAATACTGTTGTTTACCATAGTGCAGTAGGAAGTAAGGGAGTACCTATATCATATATGTTGTTCAACAAACAAAAAGGGCTAGATCGTATACAGGTGTAGGGTTCGAACAGATGTGCTGCTTCCTCCAATATTGGCCGGCGATTCGCAATGCGTGCCAACGTTGGCAAACACCGCACGCGACTCACTCAGCACTCGAATGCCTATGTAATCAAATATCTACGTATCGTATATATTTCATATAGCACTCCAGTTCTACGTCCTTCAATGTTAAATCTATTCTATAGTGTATTTTCGAGACTCCGAATAGGAAAACGTGACGTTAACTAAAGCAAAAAATGCATTTAATTGTATCTCTTATGACGCGGTTGGTTGGCGTTTTCGGCGGCCTCGAGACGAGTGTTGGAGTTCAACGACCCAGTGTTCATCTTGTGCCCGCAAAAAATGCATCGCTCCGTCCCACGCGAAACGCAATACATTCGCACATTAGTATATATATACAAGTATTATGGATACAAAGAAAAAATCATCACCAATCACGGTGTGTGTACATCGCATACCACACCTTTCGACGAGGCGGGTTTTATACTATGATAAGATTGTGTTCGCTTGGTCTAGAAACACATTAAGCCAACGAATAAATCTATCACACGTGTTCTCAATACTGAGTTTTGTGTACGTTATAGCGATTATCGATGCCAATTGTCATCGCATTAACGACCTTATTTCGTTTCATTGACAAGTCTTGTGAACTTCAAATAGGCGATAGTCGAATAACAAATACAAAGGCGGGGGCTCGCCCACGCAACTCATCTTCACATCACTTCATTGCGCACGCGCCGCGCTTCCTGTATCATTCATTAGTGGTGTTTCAGAGCATTATAACAAATGACTGCTGACTGCCTATCTTAAACTGCCCTCAATTGATTAGGTAAAAAATTGGAATAGCTTGTGAAATAGATCACCAATATTTAAATTGGTTGATACTTACACAAAAAGTCAAACTTTATTTTATAAGCAATAAAAAATCAACAATCAAACGAAACAATTTAGCCTAGTAACTATTTCTTATACATTTTTGTATGCTTAGTTTTATTATATTAAATCAAAAATCTATTTACAATTCACACAATAAACTGGAGAGAAATAAAATTATTCATGACATAAATTAATTTACTTAATGAGTTTATGACTTCGATCGCTATTTCTACCATGCTACAACTTTTATAAGGCTACTAACTAAATCTTATGAATTCATATACCAATTAAGTTTAATTAAATATACGAAGAATTTAGAAACTGCTTAGCTTCCTTGAAGCGCATCGCTGTAATTGGCTTACACAAGCTGAGAGCACGAAGGCATCGTTTGTGATTTATTTATTGCATTTTCTTCTAGTATACTTAACCTGATAGTCACACTTCGATAAGAATATATATTTTTGCCGACATTCTGAACTTTGATTTCTGATTCCGGCATCATAATACATATATTTATATTTATAGTATATTTAAGTTAGATTACTAGGTGGAGTTGAATATTGCCTTAACTTGCTGTGCTTCTGGTGTGTCTAGGTTTACCATTCCAAATGACAAAAAATGTGTTTTTAATCAACAAAGTTTTATCACAATAATTGTATTTTATAGACTCTATTTTTAGGAAGTAAAATGTAGCAACATTTGTTGAGAAAAAATGTCATCAAGTCATTATGCCAAAAAAATATATGCCACTTACTACTTAGCCTGTATTTAGTACTGAAACTATGAACAAGGAGGTTTCAAACAAGCTGCCTAACATTGCCTGTATAATCAATGAGACCAAAAATATACACATATTTTCCTGTGCATCGCGAATGAGCCCTTCACACGGTTATTCTAGCGTTTAATTAAAAGCGGTGAAGCGGAGTCGCGCTCCTGAGCCGAGCGGCAGAGCATCGCGCTCGTGCCCGTTTGATGACTCTGTATAAACGGTAATTAACTCGCTTCATCTGACTCGCTCCTAAGATATATCCTGAGTAGCTTTCGCAACAAATAAAATTATAATAACCCCTCAAAAAACGTTAAGCGCACCCATTAAAAGCGAGCACCTAGACGAGATTCGATGTTTTTTATTTAATGCAAATCAGTTTCAGAGAATCAAATTAAGAGAAATCGTGACGCATATTGAACATCTGTACGATCCGAAAATGGTCATCCCGAATATAACAACAATGGACACGAAATGATTCATAAGCGACGAAAATATTTCTGAAACCATCGGCCGTCTGATTTCCGACCTTTAGCTGAACTTATACGTTGGCTCGTCTTCGGTTGATCCACGTAGTGAATTGGGTTCCGGATCTGTGACACGGGCGCGGAAATGAAAGACTTCTACTGGCTTGCATTGTCACTCCGCTAACCGGCCGAAATATCGACACGCTGCAATCGATTATATTGCGTTTCATTTAATCTGACTCGGAGTGAGCAATATAAAAATGTTGCAATAACATTACCGGAATTGTTATTATCTAAGTAATAAGAAACGCAGTGAGCGGTGTCGAACGAACTGTGTGCTAAGTGGCTTTTAAGGCCGCTTACCTCATCTCTCTACCTAGTCCCACCGAGTTGTGTTTATGTACGAATTTAGTACGATGGTCTGTTTGTTTATTTGATCCATTTCTGTCGAAACACCATGCAATCGAGATGCTGTATGGTTACCGATTTTTATTTCGAATTTTCGAAACTGACGAACGCTTCGTCAGATCCATTTACAGAAATGTATTCGTTGGTATCATAAAAGCCTTCCGTTTTAAGAATAGATTAACTTATAACAATGGATGAGTGTGATTAAATAGATGTTCGATAAAAAATACTGAGTCATAACAATGTTAACACATCTATTCACAATGGGTTTGCGTATAAATCGCAAATCATTATGTATAGAAAATAACAATTTAGGTAAACTAAAAATATTTCATCAGGCCAAAATAGTTTTTGTTAATATATATAGGTACACAAATCATCATAACATGTATTTTGTTGTAGTAAAACAAAAAAAAGTAATAATTTTTTTTCATAATTCCTAAATAAAAAGTCGAAATATTTAATATTGACGAGCAAATATAATCAAGTTTAATTAATATTTAGTTCAAGAAGGTCACGGATATATTCATGAATAATATTGATAAATCTAGCTGAACTTTGGCATTTCAAAATTTGACCACATTTCATTCAGAATTTGAAGATAGTTCAAGTGGTCGGTTCTAGCGGCTCTGATTAGAATATTTCATCAAGTTTGTTAACTGGGCGCACTTTCACATTTTAACCATAATCACATCATAATTTCCTTAACAGAATTAAAATTATTATGTTATAAATTATAATTGTTGTATAGCTCCGTTAGAATCGCTTCCTTATAAATATTGAGTTCATTTCAGAAATGTTTTTATGTAATTTTTGAGGCTTTTGTGTGAAATACACGGGTATCACAGCGGTTGACAATAGAATCGATTTACTGAATAGTGTGTTGAACTCTTCGTTACTCGACATTTTAACAGCTTCTCCTTGTGCATTTTCAAAATAAAATCAAGCCAATTACGTGACTTGTTTGTGCGACAAATTCAACCGATTTTATCTCTGGAAAAATACGAGATTAATGTGCACTTTGCGTAAGTAATGCTTTTGATTTTCATTTTAAAGTCTAAAATGGATTACAGATATTAATGTATTTTCGTGACATTAGATGTCAAGTTTTGGCGCGATTCACATGTCTAGGCAATTTAGATGAATTAAATATTGAAGGTTAATTTACACTGATTTACACATTCCAAGACTGTTTAAATGATAAAGACATAACAGAATTCTCTAGGACATAACTCTCATAGACCAAAAGCGTACTGTGGGACGCGTGCGATGCGGTTCGACTCAGTCGCCGCAGCTCGTAAATAAGGGCGTCTCATTGCGGACCATTATTAATGAATCTGCTATACCTCCGCGCAGCCCTGCCACCCCGCGCCCGCCTGAAAACTAAATAACAGGTGCGTGTAACCCCGTTCGTAGAATCTATTTTCGATGTCTTATAACTGTTCAGAATTCTCTTTGCCACCGTTCCAAACGTTCATACCATATGCTAGATATTGAGATTTGTTTGGGCGTCATCTGCTCGACATCGTCGTCTCTAAATAAGCGCGGTCCCGTGTTGGCTTTGTGAACTTTCATTAGCCGTCTGGGAACATTTACTTACTGTATCATGTTGCTGAAACTGCGCGCGTAATTTGCACCGATTGATATCATTTATCGCTAGTGAAATGGACTTTTAAATAACTTATTAAATCTCTGAATTTTCCGTAACGTCAAGATATAACAACGTATCTTCTCATAATCTGATAGACAGCTTTGCTATGTGTGCATCAGTTTACATTGGCATTACTACAAAATTGAATAGAGTGGTCATAGAATCAAGAATGACATAAATTGTTACGCTGGCTTAGCAAGTTGCGTTCTATTATGAACGTCATTCTCGGAACACAGCTTTTCATATCAAGAGCAGGCCGCAGCGGAGAACATAAAGATGGCGCCTCCGCTACCTACATTAATGCACTTGCTTTATGAATGACGTAATCGTAATATTGTTCCGAGGCTAGATATACCTTTGTAATTTTGTACAATAAAAAGCACAAAAAAACAATAAGCCAGATAGGTAGGTACTTTCAATCTGAAAGAGGATTATCTAAGCAGATTATAAGTCTATGTTATACAACATAGTCGGTAAGTAGTCGAACATTATTTTGTGCAATAAATTTCCTTCTTGTCAGTTTTTATGTTAATTGACGCTACCTATTCATAAAATAAATTAGGTATGTTTAATTATTATCAATGTAAGTAAAAATCAAAGAATATTTCTTGTATTAATTCCTCATCCGATTAATATTTTTCTGTAGATGTTACAATCACAACATTCCATAAAAATAAAGATGTCTTTGTTCTTGCAGTTTTAAAAGGTATTGTTAAAACTAGGTCAAATTATCTCTACTCCAAAAATAGATTCTATAGACATATACCAGCCATCAATTAAACATTTTATTCTTAAGATAACAATACGAGGTCAAAGATCAGTACGTTTACTGAATTGTATCTTACGGCTAATGAAGCAGAATGCCTGAATCATAAAGAGAGTGACGCAATCGAAGGAAGTCTTTACTTTTGTGGACGGAGCCCACGCTTCTTTATAAGGATGACCAAATTGATGTAATATATTAACGATTATTAAGGTTTATATTGAATGGTTGCGCAACAAACGTTGCCTAACTAGGTGTATTAAAAAGGCGTCGATCATCGGAAACAAATGTTCAAGGTTCTCGCGTTCAATATGAACACATTGTTGCTTTAAATAAATTGAATATAAATATTCGTGAATACATTTTAATCTTGGGATATACAAAAGGTACTTTGTATACTTACACATGAATGCACGGCCTTTAAAATTAATATAATAAAAAAATGTTACACAACAATGATTAAGCTATTTCACAGATCTAAGAAAAGCGATAAATTAATATGTATTGAGATATGGATATTCAATTTAATCATGCGCATGTAGACACGTCACGGTGTTACGTGTGTTATGGTCGGCGTTCTTGCTAATTGGTGGTTGGTGCGATGGTGTCGATGACGTCACGCGACTAATTCGATTACACCGGGCAAGGGCACGGCTGTTAACATCCAGCGCGCTTCGGCGATGCCTCATCTCGATTTTATTTTGTGATTGCACGTATTTTTAGATAGACGCAAATAATCTGGTTAAATTCGCAAACCTTTACGCAGACAAGGTATGCACATGGGTCTTTAGTGAACCACTACAAACAAAATTGTTCCATAACTTTTTTGCTAATAAACAAAAACAATGGAACTATTACGAATATAAAATGAAATAAGTTTATTAAAAGCCAGTAGCAGCTGTAACGCAAAAGGACTGTTCTCAATAAATTTGTCATTTAACTTAGCGGCCAGTGCAGTGGTTTAAAACAATGAAGAGCAAGTTACGGCTGGAGCACAACTAACCTCTTCCTGTTTCCAATGAATATTCATTAGCGTAACCGACTAGATCTGATAAAAATATTACTTTCATAATGCAGGATGAATTTCTTAAGCTGTTCCACTATTTAGTTTGAGCATTAAACTTTCGCGATTAGTAGTCAGGGTTGTTGGTAGTTTTAGTATTTAAACCCAATTTGTAGAGTGTCTTACAAATGCGAATATTAAACCTTACAACTGCATAATATAATACAGATATTTCCACTTATTTTGGTTAAGCGCACTGCAGCATACACAAAGCTTTTGATCAAATAAGAAAAGGATAAACATCAAGCGCGTTTCAAAAACGCCTTGAAGAATTTCGACTGAGTGACATATATAATAAATCCGTTACAATTTCTCACATTTCCCGAGTTCATCCCGCATTCAGGTAAATCATTTGAATTATAAAGTGACTAGTGAGATGTCAGTGCATACAGAGTGCATAAGATACCACGGTTATGTAAATGAGCATTGTGGAAACTATGATCTAAGGGTGAGTTTACACCTGCCGGATTTAAGAGTCTAGGGTCAAATGTACACTTATAGTAAGGGCGTTAAACCGGTACAGAGTGCAGAGTTCAACAAAATATTAGAAAATACTATAAATACTCGGCGTGGCACTTAATCTTGTTATTGTTTTGTAACTAAAGATTTTTGGTTCTTAAACTATTTTAATTTAGATTTTTAAGGAAAACAACTTTTTATGTTTTTGACTTATCTAAATAAAATAAAAAAGCAATGTTCTGTTCAATAACCACACCTGCATTGTTTTAATTTTGCACGTGTTGTACACGTTAACGTGACACTTATTGCAATTTAACACAACAAGAACAAAATAATAAAACAGCAGTTGAATAAGTTAAACTTTTACAACGCCGCGACCGTTACATTAACTACGGGTCGGTTTTGTTCCCAAACACGAAACTAATTTATTCCTTCTTCGGCATACCATTCTAATACACTAAATAATCGAAGAGCAAATTATATATGCGTATTAACGGTCAAGCCATAGTTCAAAGATTAGGGCAACGGGCAACCCTTTGCTAGGATCATTTGAGAGGTGAAGTTTCAAATTAAATCGGTTCGCCCCGCGGGTTCGTTGCACGCTTACATTCGATATTAAATAAAGCTCTTTTGTATCGCCGCTGAAATAACAACCGTTCGTTTCATAGAGCCACAAAGGAAATTAAAACACTTGAAGTAGGGCAATTGCTAGTTAATGATGTGGCATTAGCGATAGATTTTTCGCTCCCGGGATAGCGTTGGGCGTGCGAACTCTTATCGGCCATCGAGTATCGGCAATCGTCACAAGCCAGCGGCGGCGAGCCGGCGAGGCGGCCGGCGCGGCGCGACGCAGGGAGCGTCGCGTGTGGCGCCACTAATGGATATTGATGACGATAGCGCTACTAATTATTACACCACCGCCGCTACCGCCTTTCTGAGTCCTAAAATCTGTACTTATCCACGTGGCTGTGACCTACCGATAAGCGGCGTGTAACCGTCGCTCATCAATCTCGCGTATCTTGTCACGCCACGCAAAGTGATTCCGACTCTTCGCCGTGTCGGGGTGGAATCGCTCTCGATAGTCTTCTCGATTGAGGAAATGACTTTGGTGCGCTGCCAAACAACGTTACAATCGAATTATTAGAAGTCGGTCCGGCCGGGTTGTATCAATCACCGTGGGTGGGCCGCGCGACATTGGACTTCAATTAGGCGGGTGGCGCGTGTGATTGCTAACTCTACACTCCAAAGGATTACTTGACCCACTTATTAGGCTCGTCGAATGCGTCCTCGTTTACAGGAAGCGAAGTGACGGAGTAATTTAATATTAACTCATGGGTTTAGTGTTGCAAAATGAAGTTATTTGTGCGATAAATTGCAAAATGCACGAGACCGTTACACATTAAATTTAAAGTACAATTTATTTGTAGCATATGGCAATTACAATCTCATTATTTTACCCTTTTTATTTATCTTCGCGTTCCATTTTATATAGAAGGAAGTGGCTTTCTGTGCGATAATTCGATGCACAATTTTATATGTTATTGTCTTTAAATGTTAACAGCTTAAAGATATTAATTAACAAATAATGTAGGTAATATTATGAAAACAGACTCAGACCTATAATTTATCACAAAATTATAAGCTATAAATAAAAGCAGCAAGCGTGACGGGAAGAACGATAACTGTAACGTTTGCTAATTAAAAGTAATAATTAAGCAGATTACAAGAATACAATATCCATTCTATTCGTTGTTCGTGAAGTATTTGCAAATTTCTAAAACAATCCTAAATTATTATTAGTATTAATCAATTTAGTATTACAATATTGTACGTATATTGTTTTTCTTCATTGATTAATAATAACATAATTAGGTAACTTTAATTCTATTCCAGCAATTTATAACACTGCCCCGGCTTCGCTCAGTTAACCCGAGATAAAAAAAACAGCATAAGTTACACTTTAAGTTACTCTTAAAGTAGCTTATTAATGATAAAAGATTTTTAAAATCGTTATTGTTAGCAGTTTTTATTCGTTACATACAAAAATACAAAAATTTCCACTTTTAATATTAGTGTAGATATACAGCTAAAGGAAAAGTTTATAAGAATTATTATTAAGACTCTAATTTTGTTTTTTATGATGAGCGCTCGTATTAACCTACCTTAGATCAGAGATTTAAATTTAAATGTATAAATAAACATGAATGGATTCTTTATATATGTCAGATATATTTGCATACACAAGGATAACCAAATGTCTAATATTAATTGTACCGACCGATTTTCCACAATCGACTTCGTGGCGCATACGCTGATGCCTGATACCTAGCAAGTTATAATCCGCGCAGCATTGCCAATTATTGCCGGTAAATAGCACAGGCCACTTCACCATCAGTATCGAGTGTATCAATCTGAACTAACCTCCAAACAGGTTTAGTATTACTCGACACCGGCGAGGTGGTTGGAACGTCTACAGCGCGCTTGACCACAAATAGGTCGCGTATTGAATAACACTGCAGACCCGACCTGTGCACGTTTCTAAATATGTACAAAACGTATTGTATCGGCTGTTTATATTTCGCAACTCGTATGTGAATTGCACTTTGCGACACACGTTTAGATATTGACAGTCGCCCACGTACTGTGTAAGTGGTTTTCGATTCGGCACACAACATGAGACGAAGGCTGCCTGTTATTAATTCATTACATATGGAAATGTACGAAATAGCGTTCAAGATTTTATGCAATTAATTCAGTTAAAAAAGACATACTTTTTAATATAAATTCTTCGCTGTGAATTATAAATGTTTTTGTATATCGACCGGTGAATCAGAGTGCAAGAACCCCAAATCTCTTTGTCCTTTCACCTAAAATACGCGTTATTATAGCAAGCGATGGCGCCAAGTCAAAAACTAAAATTATGGTTCAAAAATACCACGAAAGATTCTTTGCATTCATAAACTTTTATATCGTCTTATAAAAAATAATTGCTGCTAAGTTACAGTGAAATAAATCTCCTAAGGCAGTGTGTACCAATTAAAGCATTAAAACCTTGTTAGTTAATGAACAAAGTTAGTATAAGCTGTACCATAAGCACACGCGAAGCATAAAACTTTTCCAGTCAGATGATACTTACCTATAAGACTTCTATTGTAGCTAAGCAGCAAACATGCATTGAACACCGTTAAGGAAAGTAGATTTTTGCTATAGAATTAAACGTTCCGATACTGTATTTTGTAAATCTCAAAAGTTAATGATGAGCTTAAAAATTTGAGATAAGATGAACTCTCATAATTTATTAATTGGTTAATTAATGCTTGCTAACGATAAATAATTAATAACAAGAGAGAAGGGCAATATTTCGTACTAATTTTGAATTTTACAGTAGGCATGTTTTAAAATTATTGATAATTAAAAAACAGAAAATTGTATCACGCCGATTCTACGGAAAAATATAAAATGTGTGAAAAATATAATATACATATTTCAAGGGTGTATACTTTGAATGTTACATTAAAAATAAGGAATATGTAATATTAAACATAAAATACATTGAAATTATTTCACGTACCTACACGATAATAATTATAATTAGTCCATAAGGAAATAACAATGCAAGAATACGTGATACCAAAACTCATACTGCAATTAATAGAAACATTCTGAGACAAACGTATTCATAAACATTTTATAATATCTACACTATTTAAAATTGTCTCTTTTCGACGCATGGATAAATACATACTACACGACTACTCACACTACTTTTATAGATAGTCATATATTAATTACAATTTCATATTCATTGGAGTAGCTCGACAAATGAATATTTAATTGCAACTTGGCTATACGTTGTTATGAAACTTAGATAATAATAGGAATGCTAAACGGTATGAAACCTACGACATGGCGCCGTCCTTATTGAATGTCCAGAGCAAATATTGAATTTCATTTATACTGAAACGAGTTTATGGCATTTTATTCAATATCTCCACTCGTCCAATTTGCACGTTCCATGCACATACATTATATATCCAATTATAGGTTGTCTACGTTATATTGTATAAAATATCGATATCGAAAAATGGCAGATTTCAAGAAACTGTTAGAGATATATGTACAATGAAAACAAGGTTGCAGCACACAGCATGTTAATCACTTACAGATCCGTACAAAAAATCGAGCAGTGAAACCAATATAGAAATGAGTTCGGCTCATATCTGCATAGATGACAATGGGCTTTACTTTTACCGTAACAAAACAGATTTTAGTTTACGAGGCGAGAGATTAATTACGATAGGTTACTTCCATGAAGATTAAATTGAACAATATTAATTTTTATCTTTTAGATGAGAATAACAAACATCAATATGGACTGAATTATCATTGATGTGAGTAGTTTAAATTGTATCTCGATTGCCCTTTAAGGCTGCAGTCTAGCAAAATTGCGTTTTCAACAAGTTATTTGACAATTTTTTCCCGGCTAATGAAATGATAAACTGAATTTTTTTTTCTTGTTTATCAATTAGTGTTATATACGCAATGCGCGTGAATTTTTTCACATTTGTAAAGTTACTTTATGTTACCTTAATCAGGCCTTCAAGATAAGTCTCTTTCCCCCAAAATCATTTCGAGCTAAGTTTGTGCACTCACTACGTTGCAACCGATTACAATTTACACAATCTGATCAGCGCATTATTATCCTTATATAGTCGTTATTAAAAACTGCTGAATACAATTGCCGAAAAACTTATGATTTTCTTAATTAGAACGTTATAAATTCATTAAATTTCCCATTTTTTGCCTTACAAAATCTATTGATAAATACTGCTAAAAGTTATTTTTTCCATTAATATATTCGAGTTGGTTGAAGACCAATGAGTATTAATCCTTTAGAAAATTTTTTTTTTGAATTTTGATAATTCTTTAAATATTAAAAAAATATTTAAAATAATTAGGAAAAATCCTAGCGAATTTCTTTAGTCGCGCTCCTTGGGCCGGAGCGTTCTGACGTGTGCTCTACGCTCGATTTTCCTTCATACCGAAGTGAAAGTTGCTCTACTTCATTAAATTTAATATTTTTGTTAATTGATTATTTTTATCTTAGTTTTGTGCAAATATTCGTATTTTTAAACATTTGATTTCGATATGGAAAATAAACGAAAAAAATACGCGTGTAACTACTAGAAAAAAAAATATCTTCGAACATAAAGTTAATGAAACCAAATAGATTGCAAAGGTGATTGGCAACAATTTCTTTATTTTACGGGGTGTCAGTAAAGGGATGTATATTTCTTTAAAACTAAAGTAAGCTCATAAATTTTCTTATAATATAATTTTTTTGAAGTTCCAAAAATGTTTATTTTTCGTTTGAGAAATACGAAATATAATATAAACTTGTATTGAGAACTTGAACTTCCCAAGTTCATCCGGGGAAATCCCCATACGGGGAAAATGATTTGTTTACTCCAAAATTGATCCGAGGTGTTTTAATTTTTTCTTCTAGTCATTTTCAACGTAGCGGCATGTTGTTTGATTATTAATTTTGTAACTTAAATACAGGATGTTGGTTTTATATTCTGATCTTACAGACGCGCTGACAAATTTAGTCCGCCATTTCTAGTTTAGTCTACCAACTCTAAGTACCAATATTAAAACGAATGGATTATCATCACATCATCAAAACTCAGATGTAATGGAAGATCACAATAACATAGAAAATTCAGTGGGTGTTGAGAACTAAACAAACAGAAGTAACAGAAACGCGAAGAATAAAAAAAGAGGACGAAAACGATAATTCGTTGATGCTTTCCCTTTTCGACGTATTGTTAGGGTACATCACCAATCTGCAAAAAACAAAACTGATGATTCCCAATTGCTGATTAAAAATGAAAAACAAATAATCGACAACAGTGGTGAAAATTTGCTGACCACAATGAAACATCCTTCAGTGGTAGCAGATTTACTCATTTCAAATGTATCGGTGAACAGCGTAAAGGAGTGAATGTGGATGGTGGATTGTATACAGGGTGTAATCGATAAGTATGTGCAGCCTGCAGGCAATTATGACGTTATTATTGCAGGTATCAAAAAACTTAAAACTGATATCGAAATTACTTTACCTAATGAGCAAAATGACAATAATAACTTTTTAAAAGTATAACGAGAAATATCTAAAAAATTTACTTTATACACTCCCATATCAAAAAGGGAAAATGGGACTAGTAGAAGTTAAATGTCTAATTCCGGCAAAAGACATGAATGCGGAAGATGCGGTTAAAAAAAAAATTTAATATTTGAAAT
This sequence comes from Colias eurytheme, assembly GCF_061535395.1. Lineage (NCBI taxonomy): Eukaryota > Metazoa > Arthropoda > Insecta > Lepidoptera > Pieridae > Colias > Colias eurytheme. The sequence goes on along the minus strand of NC_142981.1, from coordinate 8,418,878 downwards.
ACAATGCAAAAAATAACACTTTTGTCATAGATAAGAATCATGACTATTTTTTCTAAATTCAGGGACAACTAAACGTTGCAGAAGCAGAAGTCTGCTTATTTGCTGTTTGGACTGGAGTGAATAATTCGTTAAAAATAGAATATAATATAAAAAAGTATGTAACGTTTAGGCAAAATAAAATGATGGACCATTATCAAGATTTTACATAAATTGCCTACTGTCAGAATTGATTGATTCGAGACTTCAGCATTCGATGCCCATCAAGGACCCATCCTATATCATTCAAGCGATTGAAAAAAACGAGATAAATCCAGTGCAACCGATAAAGCATGAGAATGCTAGCAAAAGATTTATTAGGTTTATCAATATAAATCTATATATTACACATAATATAATAAATCTATAGAAGACGCGAAGACTGACATCCGCGCGGACGGAGTCGCGGGCGGAAGCTAGTCAGAAATAATTATCTTTTGTTTTCATTTGCGTATTTTTCTATTTGATAATTTTTTAACACAAACATTACATTTTTTTTTATTATATACAAAATTTGTTTATCCGTTTTATTAGTTAAACTGAACAACTTTCACTAAGAAACTTAGGTCGAAAAAAATGTATAGAGTTATGCATTTTGTATGGAAAGCTTATTTTTTTTATATTTCGTCCAAATTTCTTTGTAAAAGTTGATCAGTTATATAAACATGAAGTTGAAGATATCAATAGAAAGTATTCGCAAATTTTGTGTACTGATAAAAAAAAATCACCCGGTGTAATTTTCACGAAAATTGTTTCAAATTGTCATTTTTGGTACTTATTACGAATATTAAATTATGCATACGAATGATTTAATTTTTAAAAATTAAGTGGAGCAACTTTCCCTTAGTAGGTACATTTGTATTATTTACATATAGGATGACAGGATGCATTTGTTTGCACTACTAGACCAAGCCCTTAACACAATTATAACAATTTCATATTAATTGACGTTCAATCACTGAAAGCCTCTCGTCACTCATTTGCACAAACTCGTTTGAATACATGAAAGTTTTCATGTTAATTGATAGATCTTGACATACAACCGGTGTTGAAATTTTATATGGATTACATTGCACAAATTCGTTCATTAAAATGAGATCGTTTCGGAGTCATTTATGATTGTCACCTTCGGAGTGCCACATAGTTCAAAGGTACAAAGTAGCTCAGAAGTCGCGAAGAACTATCTTGATTAAAATTTAATGCAAGCTAAGAATAGAGCAGTTTTAATCAGTTGAGAACACGACTTCAGTTCAAGAGTACTGTCTTAACAGTTCTTTTTTAATTGCCTCTCGGCGGGGCCGGGCCGTGTAATGCGCAATTTAATGATCCTTCAAAATGTAAAACGCATTACTGCACCATCTTTATTTTATTGTTGGCTTAAGATGGAATCGCACTCAACGAGGTGACGTGTACCGCGTTATGTTCTTACGACCTTCAGATTTCTAGAAACTGCGCCTTTGCGGTTTGCTATTTATGATAGTGTCCTGTAAGCTTCAAACACTTAGGTTTACACATTTTTATAATTAATTTATTATTTAATAAAAAATATTTTTACCTGTCATTGAAATATACAAACGTCATTGCTTTTTGGTAATATTTAAATTTGTCTATCAAAAATGTTTGCGATAAATGATCACATTCATACAAAAAATCATTCAATTCAAATTGAGAGCTCAAATCGTTTCATATAGCTTGACCCGTAATTAAAAGAATGTCAAATATATTAGGTTATTATTGGAGCGTGTTAAGAAAAACACAATTTGATATTACGCATGCACCCTCGGGGCGCTGTTGCTGGCACCTAATTAGAATATAAATATCAACCGGCGTCGTTCCTTAACTGACCGGACCATTGTAATCCAAACCGTCGTCGAATTATTAAAGCAAAGGAAACAATGCCCATCCTATACTACTTCTACATCTAGATATCGATTTGCTTCTTGAGGAAAACTTTTCAAATTTTCTCAAGGATACGAACTCCGAACCGCTTGCAATATAAAATTATTGTGTTATTGAAATTATTTATAAAAAAATAAAATGTTGCAAATTTTAAAGAAGCTTTGCAAGATTTGCGCGGCAGCAACGAGGCATTATCACTAAAGACCTCGTAAAGGTTAATGTGTCTCTAAATAGCATCTGATTTCCTTGAACAAAAACAAAAGTTGAAAAACCTGTTCCAAAACTAAACGTTGTAATAGAGTATTTTTTTACGGATAAACATTGCGCAGCAAGGAAGAGTTGCAAGCGGCGCGCCAGGACCGGAGGGCGACGCTCGTGCCATATGGACGGATACATGCAACAATGAGCTCATACAACCGGTCGCAAGACCGTTACAGTCTACAGATGAGCCGCCGGCCGCCGTGAATATGCATGAGCTCCGACTTGACCTCGCGTTATTAGACCGCGGGCGCGAGCGTGGGACCACGTCACGAACAATCGCCATTTGACATTTATGCGACACGCGACCCAACCGATGTATAGTGAAAATAGACACAGGATATAATATTAATGGGGTAACTTTTGCAAGTTTCCAAACAGATTCCGCAGCAGCGACGGGTAAGGATGCCATCAATCAGTCGGGAGACGCGGGTCAGAGCTTTGCTCGTGGCCCGACCACCTGTCGCGCCTGTAAGCTCGTAGCAATTGCTAATCAGTCACTAAGTCACGCCAAATCTCGGCTTGACAAGGGGATCGCGCTACGCAGCTAATGGTATTTTGACGAACAAGCGTGCGAGGTGTAGGTAAACTTTTATGTCATCATAGCTGCTAGCAAGTATTGCTCAGGTGTATATAACATTTTAAACAAGACAACATGAAATTATTTGCACACATATTAGATTTTTGAATAAGCGGTAAATTTTATGGGCATAAAATGAGAATTTGTTCAGTGATTAACAAGAATGTACGGTGCCCTTTCTATCATGTAATGAAAGTACTATTAAGGACTATCGCCATCGAACAAAAGAATTATTGCTCATCGACCGAGCGGGGAATTCTCGCGTAAAATGGCAGACATTTATGAAATAGCGGTAGCTTGTCATTCGGAGCAGTATCGGGGCCCAACGGGCAGCGAGGCGCGGTGATCGCTGTAAATTTCATCGCAATAGTGAATGTACACGCGAAACTAAAAATAAACACGAAAGCCACAACGGGCGTAGCCAAGCGATACACGGATAACTGCTCCGGCCTGTTCGGCGCTCGCCGCATCGAATCCGGCGCCACTCGGAGCCGTGACATGCCAATGTGTCAGATATGCACACTTAATTAGTTACATTCACTGTCTCTTGGGAGCATGTGATCACGTTTCATTTGAATTATTAAAAAGGACTCATATATTCACGATTAATAATTAATGTTTAATACTTTACATGTGCATAAATCGTCTTTTGACATTAAAATAATAAGCAACGTTTCAATAATACTAGGCAAGTGAAGTAGACGCAATCAAAGTTAAAGTTAACACCCTGAAATCCGAGTTTTACCTCTGTAGAGCGATAAGCAGTGTTAACGCTCTTTAACCATCGCGACGTGGAAAGTGGGAAAAAAATGTGTCGAGTAGAAACAAGCTGGATTGAAGCGTGGAACAGAGCAATAACATTGGTGTGCTTCATCTCTAGCAGATCACGTCCCAAGAACAAAAGAACGCGGCGAGCCGACAGCGGCAAACGAGCTAAAAAAACTTACATTCAAATGGAGCTTTTCTGCTTAACAAACTCTGCGCTATGTAAAATGTTTTTAAACTGGATCATTGTCTATTCTTATGTGCCGTGCTCATTATTAACTTTATCAACATTTTGGTATATGTTTATAGGTCAATTATTAAAATAATTATTATTATAATAAGTTAAGCAAACTCGAGACATGTTAACTTTTTTTTTAATAAATAACGCCTCACCTTTCCTGTACCATAAAAATTATACATTAAAATATATTAGGGAAATAATAATATTTTTTAATGACAACCTCAATATTAAAATGGGTGTTGTGGCTGCGATGTAAGTGGTTTGATACGACTTATGCATTGTTAATAGACATGTTTGATACATTTTCATCAAATGAATAAAAGAATACTACTTAATCATCACTTCAATGTGAAGTCCTATAATAACATGTGATTTTCCTCGTATTGAATCATTATAGTCATTCAAAATAACAGTTCCCGTCGAAGAATTATAATATAAACAATAGAACTATTGAATATTTAAGTAGTCCTCCAATTTGGTACGTGTGGCGCTAATGTATGCAGCATTAAGAAGACATTAGACATGGAACACGTCGAATGATGCATTATTAAACGATTTATCACTACCGTTGCATCTCTTCGCGAAAGAAAGGGTAGAGTAAACTCAGAACCGTCACAATCCCTTACATGAAATATTAAACGTTTTATTGAACTGGATTTGTTAGTGTTTTTTTTTTAAATGGCACGATATTTTACTATGTATTTGTATTTGTGCAAAGTTTTCGCGCTCAATACAATGCTATGATTGATTGATCTTTGGTGATCTGATAGTTACCTGAAATTTGATATGATGAATCGATAAACTTTTACAATTTTAAGTTAGGTACACAATGCTATCTCTTACAGAATCATTTTAACGTGACGATAGATGTAAATATGTGTATTTTATAATAATCATTCAATTTTATAGCAAGTACCAACATAAAAATGAACACACGCGAAAGTTCTGCTCATTATGTCCAATAACAACATCGGAGACAAACCTAAAATGACAGTGTTATATCGAGGGCCACAGTAAAGTGCGGCTGCCAAGCGCCCGCAGCGGAAAATTTGGCGGAAACTGATCGACACCGCAGCCGAAAACTATGCATTTAAGTCACATCAATCGATACGCGGTCGGACGCACACGTGTGCAAGTTGTTTATGTACCGCAAAAGCCGCGAAGTTTTGCACAACTGCCAAATGTGAGACTTTACTTCACATAAAGTGGCTTTTAGGACTTCCCATGAGAGGTGTTAAGGTTAGGTTAGCGGACGTATGGGGATTAAACTCGCACTATATCATTATCGTTATACTCCGCTCATGTCAATTTCAGTGGCTGGCTAATGAGCAGTGTTTAATGCTCAAGCTCGATAGCATTAAAATGATATGCGAGCAATCGCTTTTATAAGGAAAAGCGATATGATGTATAAAAAAAACGTTAGTCGTGTATAACTTCAGGAACATATTTCCGCAGGTACCTATTGGAATAAGTTTGTACCTAATAGCTTGTAGGAATTTACCATTCCGGAAATATGAATAACGATATGCTGCTATTTTCTATACAAGCGTAGCAAATAAATATTCCCGCTATATATGTAGTTGCAGACGTCTAATCGGATAATTGGCATGAAACGAATGTATCACATAGCGATTTTCGGCGCGGTGGCTGATGAAAGAGAACATGACGTTGCTCGGATCTAAGAAGGGGATGTGGTAAGGTCGCGTTACGCCGTTTGAAAGTGATATGCGAGGCGCCAGGAGAGCAACAAATTAAGTCCCCGTGGGGAAGGCCCGCCCACGCCTGCACGCGTTGAGAACCCACCCGCGATAACGTCTCGCTGAAGGGAGAACTTGAATATTTCCAAGGAATTACATAATCAAATTCGCCATATAAAAGTTCTCGAACGTGCCTTAAGTATTTTCTGAACTCTCTTAAAGGTTTCGTCATAATTGTTAAATTTATTACCCAATATTGTAAGCCTATGGCAACATAATTTATGTATTATATTGGCAGAAGTGCCCAATGACCATATTAAGGAGGAATAGCGGTTTCAACAAGAACGAGGCATTAAGGTGGTATATTTGAATAATAACGAAATAAAAAAACATGCACCCCTCAATGTACCTTTACCTCATAAACATTAGAAATTAATGGTTTATGTGTACATACAATAAAATAAATAAACGATACAAATTATTGGCAATATAAAAAAGAAAGAAAATCTGCCAATAGGATCGCTTAAGCGTACAACTATAAAATTAAATGGGTAGAAGGCGTTTTTACAAGTTTATCGAGCGTTCTATACAGGGCAGACGGCTAAGCCGGGCTAATGGGCTAGCAGGCGCCAAACACGCTGCCTGTCTGTCTAGGCGGTTAGTAACAGAGGCCGAGAAATTCCTACAGGCCTGCATTGATCGATTCTATCGAGGCATACGATTTATAGTTAATTTACAATACAATAAGTGGATTAGATCGTGAAATAAAATGGTCGTAATGACTAGTACAAGCGGCCGAGAACAAAGAACTCGCAATAGTTAGAGAGCGGCGCGCTTGGTTGACTGTGGCCTGGGTTTTTATGGCGATTTATCGACTCAAATTAATCGTGTAAGTAGAGAGCCGACGCAGGAAGCTTGCGTGAAACGTGATATAGGACTTTTATTGGTTGAAAGCATTTACATTCATTTAAGTTCCTTACATACATGTCATTTATTCAGAATGGAGCTGGATTTACACATTCAAAATGAGCGCTACAACATTATGAAATCGATCGATAAACAAGCGTGTCACGTATTCAAAATTAAATAACGTGTATCGTTGATTACACATACTTACGAGTATTTTCGTTTAGCAATTTCTTGATTGTATTAAAAGTGCAAATTTAAAAGCTCCAAACTCAACCTACTTATATGTACCTAGTAACTTGAATTATCGTGACTCTTACAATAATAATTAGGTCTGTAGAGCGAACCATTGGTCTTCATCGCAACTCCACCTACTAAGCGAAACCACGACGTGCGGGAAATGAGATGGCATTACACAATCCATTCCAATTTTCATGGCATTCCCTATTTCAATGTAATTCTAATCAAGTTTTGACTTCTAATGGTAATAAACTAATGGGAATTAGCTTGTGAATAAAATCTGATAACATGAGCAGAATAGGTGGTGAAACATATTAGCTTGTTCACATTTAGTATGAATTTTTAAACGAAGTTACTAGTATACATTTTTCGTAAACAATAAGAAAAAAATCTAAATCCTTTAAGTTGTTGAACATATTCAAATTTTCGCATTTCAAATGTAAAGGAGATATAATTGTAAATACACTAAGGGAATAATCACTAAGGGAAAAAAATAAATATTATAGATTTTACTTTAAGCACACTTTGCATCAGTCAGCACTTCAGCAGTTATAGGTATTATAGACCTTGATAACGTAGAGACTGCAGTTCAAGACTTACAATCATCAGATCTATTGCTAGTGATTTTGGCGAGATATTCCAACCTGATATACGTATTTCATTCTGGGAACTTTTGAAATGGACCGATTTCAGGGAACAGCAATGTTCTCGGCGGGAGTGATTCCGACCCGCTTAAACAGGCGCCCGCCCCAAGACTGCATAATACATTGCGGCGAATGCACCACAGTTTGATCCCTTTCTAGACAAGGTAAGTACGACTGGAAACTTCTTATAATGTTACTCCTTTTCAACCGAGAACGTGAACTACTAAGGGGCTTTATGACTTCATCGTAAATTTACAAAGTTCTAAGAATGTCATATCTTACGCGGGAATATCGGCTGCGTTCAATTATTTATTAATGACTAATAGCTTTGAAACTTCATGTACGAACTTCTCTGAAGGAGAAACTGCTCTGAATCAAGGTACAGCGACCTGAATATGCAATACTGTTATTTAACTAGTTGAGTATAGTTTAATATCAATGACTGTTCGCCCACAAATTAGCTACAAGCATTGAATTTTGCGCTATTGGGACCAAGTTGAGTTATGAAGACTAAGTAGGATTTGCCCCAACTAAATAACTTTTTAATGGGGCTATTTAATCTTTCCTAACCTACGCTTAAATTTCCCTCATTTGCAAGTGAAGACAAGAACGTTAATACATAAAGTGTATCAAACAACAGGATAGACGTGCAACGTTGAAGCAATCTGGCATTTATTTATGCGCATTGGTTCGGTTGTTCCAGACAATGGCTAATGTTTCTTTAGCCCGTTCATCGCTTTGGTAACCTGGCCCGCGCACATAAGGTAACAAAAAGGTACGTAAATGACGACCGGCATTAGCAATTCAGACTCCACGAGCAGACAAAACGACTACTTTCTCTTTCATAAATGTCTGAGCAAGAACAATGTCACTTAAAAATAGCCCTCGTAATGTTGAAAACTAACTTCGATAGTCGGGATATAATGGTGTAATATTTCAAGTAAGAGGACAAAAGATAGCAATCGCGTTGAAACCGAGCCGAATGAGGTTAGACGAACTTCTTTAAATCTTTAGAGACGTCATCTCACGTGAAGGTATTAATAATAAATTGAAGCATCTCAGGCGTGAAGTTGATTTTGTTTGTTGATTCTTTACAAACCTGAGGAAACGCGGTTTGGTTCAGATTAATCAGTGAGCCGAGTTATCTTGTTTATCGGTCGAATTTAAGACACTTCACCAAAAGCAGCAAAAGTTACGAAAGATATGCGAGGGAGATCTTGGTCTTTTGCCAGGAGAGTAATCATGAAAAATATGACGGGGACACTGTAAAATATTAAAATACGAGATACATTTCCAGCTAGACAAAATATACAAAAGCAGTGTAAATGATGAATACTGTTTTAGAGTAACTATAAGCCAAATGGCGTTTTAAGAGAGGGTGGGCGGAGTGTTCTGGATGAAACAAAACGTGAAATGGATTACTTTATGAGTAATATACCTTTACGAGTTGTAATTCTTTAAGGTTTCTTACATTTTTAGTATCTCAGTTTATTAGCTATTCTTAACTTAATATTTTACTTAACTAATTGAAAGATTTGAAAACTTACATTTAAGTGAGCTTCTTATATTGTTATGACTCCGGGCAAATATCTGAAACAAAAAAAAAACAGCTTATAAATACACTATAGAGTATAGCAAAATCATCAGATGAGGATGGTTTGTTAATATTTAAGTAAAATAATATATTTGATATTGTTATTATTTAACTTCTATGAAAGGAAATTGAATTAGCATTGCGAATTAACTAAGTAGTTGGATTGTCAAATTCACTGAAATGTCTGCTTTGTAGAAAATGCCAACACTATAAGCCAACACTTTATCTGAACAATAGTATCCCAACAAATTGTACAAAATATCCTTGAACATTTCATATTATTCAGTCTCTAGAGCTAGCTAATGACACATCTTCTTGTTTGCCTTGGTGCGACCTAAAAATATATTATATTTCTTGGTAGAAACTAATATGGTTACTCTTTGATGAATCCATTAATTATTATTCATAAGATTGAAATTACTCATTTAAGAATATAATGCCAAAAATATTCTTAAATAAATAATTATGCACTTTGAGCTGATTAGGTTAATTCCCCAAAATTACATCTGAATATGAGGTGTACATACTTAATACATATAATAATAATCGGTAATTCCACAATATCGGTACCTATCGATCCACAATCCTACTAAAACGATAACGATGATGAATAAATAATAAAAGTTAATAACGTTTGAAACGGCTTTTGTTGATACAATAGTAACTTAAATAGAAAAATATATCATACTAGACAACTTTACGTAAAATGTAGAAAATTATAAGTATTTAAGTGATCGTAATAAGTGGGGAACATATTTGAACGCGAATATAAAACGAAACCAATTACAAGTTTTCCAATATGGCTGACATATTATAGCAATGTTAAACTTGTAATAGCTGCTTAAATTAACTTAGCGGCATAAATGACCTTTAATTTGAATTAGAAACGGAAAAATTGATCCTATTGTTATAACAAATATGGATAACAAATTCTAAGCAATCACATACAAGTTAAGAATATAATCTAAACCATAAGTAACTTTTGTAGGAGATTAAATTTTATAACTCAAATATTCTATATGAAGTAGAAATTTAACAATTTACTTTTCTACAAAAAATACTTTTTATTAATCACAAAGCTCACACTGAGCCGTTAAAAGTAGGGAAATTTAAAATCACGCTCAGCATACAGCGAGCTCTCTCTGGAATACAATCTTTGATGAAGCCGAATGTGGAATCCATTGATGCAGTGACTTGTCGAAAAGTTGGCAAGATTAATTAAATTGGCTTTCAGTGAGAAGGGACTGTTTTCTAAATATTTTCATTCAATTTACAAATTTGTAATGTGAATTTTGTATTTTCTAAGGAAAATGTTGTCTACTAATTTATGTTGAAAATTCCCTTGTCGAGAGTTAAAACAATAAATCTGTACGAGGCCCCCGTAGTGTTTACTGTGCAATCACGTCGCTATTCTAGTTACATAATCCCCTTTGCAGTGCGAAGCGAAAAAGCTACGCTTAAAAACTCTATTATGGGTCGGCATTCGTTTCGCTATCACAATACATATTAACCGAGTAAATGAGAGCAACGTTGCTACTGACAATGTAGGCATATACCAATTATACCTGTAATTATGATGAAAATAATCACGCGTTATAACGATTCAAAACATTTGCTTTGTTATGTTGAATAGTGTCCTTTACTAGAACATCCGCTTTTAATGAGAATTCATTCTTTTATCATTAGGTGGGCAGCTCATCCGCAATCGTTCCTAATATATTTATTGGGTGTTTTTTTTATTAGCATCTTGTGAAACATCCGCTCGATTTGACTGCTTACTATTTGTACCGTTTGAGAAATGCTGCCTTCTTATTATTTGTTGTCCTTTACGTTCAGTGACCGTCTTGTCTGCCTAGTGATTAGTATATCCAATAGCAAAAGGTTATGGATATTTTTTAGTTGTAGTAGCTCGCCAACAAAAAATTGAGAATGTTCACTTTCCCTTTCCAGTCATGTTACTTGTATGCGCATGATTCACATATTATTCTTATGCTTTATAATGCATAGTAATCTTTATATCTTGTGTATTTGGCTACTATAGGTCGAGATTTGACTCGAGCGATATTCCAAAAGAGCATACAAAAACGGCTAAACAGATGTATGAGAATTGAAACGGATTCTTTAAAAACTTTGTTGATTATTTTACTTCGTTTAGACAAGAACACGCAATCATCACCGCGGGCAACAGCAAACAGCAAAAAATTTTTTTTAACTCAACTCAATTATAAAGCATGGTGCAGAGATTAGCTTCAGTAAAGCTTTATTCAAGGTTACTTCACTAAGTACGAGGTTTAAGTCGATATTTTAGTTTAAAATGTAACAAGAATATTAATAGTAAGATATATTCTGAGATAACATTCTATTTTTACAAAAATTAAGTAAATACAGTACACCAACTCCCATAAAAAATGAACTGGAAAGTTGAAGTCGTTCAATTAATTATTTAACCTTTCCACACGATTGTAAACTTCGCACTTTAAAAATCTGTGAAATGAGTGTAGGCGTAAATAAGCCTTTAACACGGAGTTCCAACGTGTATACAGTGCAAAGTTTACGCTTTAGGCGACAGAGACGACGGTCTTTTTGCAAACGTCTGAAATGAACGAATTTAAAAACCACGCTGGCACTTTAAGTGAACAGCTACAAATACTGGTGCAGATATTTTATACTTTACCTGCTACAAATCATGTATGCAGGTAATTTTTTTTATGAATTGTGTATAGTAGCAACATTTAATAGGCATTCGGAATGTAAAAAAAATAGAATGTAGAATAACAGAACAAAATATGGGTACTGAGTAGAATTTAGGTATGTAAGTATGCTTTATAGGTAATTTATATGATAATATTTAACTAAAAAGTAAAGTATATGAGGATTATTATTTGATAGCGCTAGGTTGAAGAATGAGCAGACGTAGATATTGTGACTTTATTGTCATGGGACCAAAAGAAATCTTGTTTAGGATTAGAGTATGCGCAGTGCGCAGAGTGGTGACGGTGACGCGCCAGATTAATGTCGAGCTTTGCGCCACATTTGAAATGTCACGTTCAATTTTTCTAACCAACTGAAACGGAGACGGAGTTCGATGTTAATACTTAATAGTGAACGAAATTTTAATGAAAAGGATTAGATTGTCTTTTTGCAGAATTGCTCGACAGCAAATATCATCCACTAAAAATCCCATGTGCAGACTGTTCATACCAATATGCTTAAATCAGATGATAAGTTCGGCAAGCCTCGTCTAGACTCCAAAACACACAAATGAACACGTATTATCTAAAGCCAACATGGAAACGGGGCGTAGGAAAAAAGGCAAAGTCATAAAACTGGCGCCCACCAATCACCAAATAAGGCTGGCGCGGCGACGATCGCGACGTCGTCCTTGACTCCCGGCCAAATGACATAAGATGGCCTATGGGCGCGGAATTTTGGTTAATCGATAAATGAGACTGTTAAGCAACCAGTATATTTTGTTTTTCTATCAGGTAGGTCAACGTACACGTGTTCCCAGATTGTGACCACGCTTAAGCATCGATGTAAGCTGGTTTCCATATGTATAAGTTCCATTCCGTAATGTATAAGTTATGATTTTGTATTATGTGTTAAATTTTATTCATCATTAGGCTGCAGTTCAGTACATCTGAATCTTGCACAACGATCAAATTGTTTTTGTGCTTCTCTCTACACAAGTCAAGTTCAATGACTAGAACGCACGTGCCGCCCCCAGTATAGAGGTAATTGACTCTTGGTTAAATAATAACAATAATTATCTCTCACATTTGATTTTCATCTATGTAGGATCGTAGATTCATTTTTGGCGGGATTAAAAAGTGATTTTCCAGACTGGGAAACATATCCAAATTGTAATAAGTGATGTTAGTCATCTGGATAATTTAAATAAGCGTAACATTACGACCGTCACCACTGCTGTACTCTCATCAATGATTCATGGATCGATAGCCGAACACAGCGCGCATTAGAGAGACAATCTCTAAATGTCCACTTTGCCGGTGAGCTAACACGAAGGCGTAATCCGTCCGGCGGCACTTAGAGTGTACCACAGGCTCACCCTAAATGCACACTAACTAATCTGTTTGTCATCAGTACCCAATAGTACATTAAAAAGGAATACGCAAAATAAATGTTTGTTGTCTGCACTCTGTGCCATGTAAGCGTAGGTATCGTGCTGTATATACCTATAAGCATTCAACGATAATAACATTAAAATAAAGAAATCCAAATAAATCAGACAGTATTTATCATCACCTCGAAAGGCAACTCCCACATATTTACTAATGACATGTATTTTTGTAAGAGGCATATTTTTTAACATCAAATACTCGAATAGGTAAAATATGTACTTACAGATTATAAAATAATTGGTTTATTTAAACTGATAATTAATTTTAAAGTACATTAAGCGGTATAATTGCTGATGAGTCAACTGCGTAATATTTTCGCATCATATTGTGTTCACTGTTGCGTATCGTCTGACATCGTTCCTGTAAATATTTATTGATAGGTTTATTCCCCAAGCTAATACTAAGTTGCTGGATAGGACGAAATTACACAGTGAGCAATAGGATGAGTAACTCGTCTCGCTCTTGATTCCTTTTGTTTTTTATTGAGACAATGAATAAACTGGCTTTGGTACCAAGTTCTGGTCTAAAAGTGTATTTGAATGGAATACGGTTCACAGTGGAATGAGGGCGGGCTAACTTGTACTAGTTTTTTAAAGATTCCATAGAGTTTGCACTTTGCTAAACTTAGGTCTCAGATCTACTTATTATGTTTAAAAAGTGATAAAAGATTTACATTTTACATCTTCAGATTTACTATTGTTCTAAGAACTATTACTTTGTTAAAAATACGCTGTTTTTGTGAGACAAAAATTATAAGGAAATTTATTTCGAAAAACACGATTGTAAATAGCAAAAAACAGACACGACATTATAATACAGAAAGTTTTGTCTGCATAAATATTTCACAGTTATATAAAATTTTATGTCATTAGTACGGAGTGATCACTGTGATGATACCTATTTGTTGGTACAGTTGAGTCAATAATTAACGCGGATAGCTCAGTTTATGCATGACTCAGACTGCTTATTGCAATGTTTGTAAACAAATTAATCCAACCTTCACTAATATTAATACATTTTACGAAAGAAAGAGGAGAAACTTGATACATATGTTACTTAATTAACGTCTGAGAGGAACAATAGATATTAGAACATTTGTACCAGCCGTGTTCTTTGAGTAGAAAGTAAGACAGGCCACAATCACGAATCTACTTTCTGATCATATCAGGTGAGCGCCGGTTACTTTGTTCATTATTATTTTTTGACGTGTACTACTTTTAATTAGTATTGAAAATATCCAGTTTACATTTCTAAATTCTCCCAGAAATAGCGATATAGTAAAAAAACTAGCAGATCAGCTTACACATTAGAGGTCAACGCCCACTGTGGGCCCTTTGTCTTTTAATTCTGGTTGATTTTACGGCCTTTGTCGCAACATCCAATAATTTACCCTTTACGGAAAAATAGACATCTGCTCCTTTAGAAAAATCCCTCCTTGGAAGTAAAAGGACAAAATTTACGATCCATGTAACCGTGGGTAGGCGGTACGCGCCCACGTAGCGCATGCAAATTGCCCGATTGGATGAGATTGTCCTGGACCAAGTGCCGCGGAAGATTAAAACCGAAACACCTTGCGATATTTGATCTTCTTTCGATAATTGGTGAAGGCGGGGAGTTATTTTAGTGAAACAAAGTGTTTTAAATTACGTGCAGACAAATAAATTATATATGTATCTTATTATTGATGTATTGTTTCATTTATTACAATAATGGCCTTTTTTATTGTTTGTGTTTAACACAATATAATTGAATATTTCTGGAATCCTAAATAACAGCGGAATGCTATTAAACTATGTTGCAATAAGATGTAATATACGAGAACCTCCTGTTTATGAACCAATATAAGTTTAACAAAAATAGGTATAGTCTAGGGCAATAAAAGTAGTGACTTCAGCGCTTATGTCGCCCACGCAGCAGAATTCAGGCGCCCCACGCACACCACTACAGTACTTCATATTAGTATTAGTATCTGGAATTACAGTCGGTTTTAATATGAAGGAATTAAAACAAAATAACAGTAGCTGCAAATAAGGTAACCGTCCGTCGCTTGAATCATTAATATCTCTTAAGACACAGTGAATAATGAAAGAGCGATAATTGATATTTTAAGGCGTTGTACCGTCTAAAACTATGTCATGTACCTATTGGAATTGTATATTTGTGTGAGCAGAAAGTAGAGCATTTGTAATGCACTTTCTCTTACCACAGCATCGGCCGCTGTGCGCAATCCGTGGATTTTACTTTAACAATTAATTATATACAAAATATTTTACATATTAGTAAAGTGCTCTGCGTGTTTGTTCCTTACATTATAATTATAAATAATAATAGGTAGTATGTTTGACAATACACATGTCGTCATATAAAGAGATTATTACTATAAAGGTCAATGTTAATTTTTTGAATTCTTGCAGAAATCAAACAATATTATATTATATAAAAATATATTATACAAAGTTTTGCACATTTATCAATGCGCTAAAATTAAGCGATACCTAATTATCATACCTATAGCAATAAAATGTTTAAATTAAAATCTTTAATGAGGCAAAAACTAGTTTCGTAAATCGCAAGTATTGCAAAAGCATGTTTAAAATTGATACTGTGATGATGTAATCATCTAGACTTTAGTGCATTCGGGGCCGGTGGGGACGGGCAATGCAAGTGTGCACTTGCAAACCAGTTTAAGAAAGAGCTCTTTCGTGCTAAATGTCTTCGACGCACACTATCACCGACTGATTCAATACACATTACATTGCTGCCTATGCTTAGCTTCAATGCAGATGGTATCATTATTGCCCAGCAATGTGAAGTGACACCAGATCGGGTTCGGGAATGCCTTAGTGGGTGTTTATGTTAGACGAGTCATTAACACTATAAATGTACATAATCACTACATAGTATAAAACAAAGTCACTTTCCCTGTCCCTATGTCCCTATGTCCCTTTGTACGCTCAAATCTTTGAAACTACGCAACGGGTTTTGATGCGGTTTTTTTTAATAGATAGAGTGATTCAAGAGGAAGGTTTATATGTATAATAACATCCATTAAATAGTGGAGAAATACTGTTATTTTTGAGGTTTCTAATGTGATGTCGTAAAAAATTACATTTTTTCCGCTTAAATTGCAAACGCAGGCTGAACCCTACGAGTTTTATCAAAATAATGTACTAAGTATTATACACATTGAAAAGGTCTACAGAAAAGTCCGCGATGGTATATGTCTATCTCTTATGGATAACCCACAATAACTTTTTTTTGTCATTTACTTTTTACGACAAATAATGGCTAATTTTCGATGCGATTTTAACCTATACAGCATTAATACTTAACCAATTAAATACCTTGAATACATTGTTCATTTAATATAGATCTATATGGCCCTTTACACCGTATGATTTAAGTGAATATTTTCGAAGATATTACAGATTTAAAAATTGCGGGACGTAGCGTTTGCAGCGCTACAGGCCGGCCGCCCGGCTATCTATTTTATACCCGTGCGAAGTCGGAGCGGGCGACGCTATGTTTTTATATACAACGTTCACAGTTTTTCTGTAGTGTATTTAGTATCAGCATTGCACCCGTGCGAAGCCGGGGCGGGTCGCTAGTATATTATATAATATACCACATAAAAACTTTCTATTCATTGAGTTAATTGAGTTAATCCATATACTAAAAGTAACACACAGATTTCAACTATAAACAATATTGCATTTGCTAATAAGCATTCCGCAAGAAAAATATTAAGTTCTAACGTATAAAGCATATTATATTTTCATATTTAAACTCGCTTCGTAAGGTATTCTCATAATTGCCATCTTAACGCAAAGTTTATGCCTAACTATTGCGTCAGCATTTTACATTTCTATCTCAATATGTGTTTCGAGACACGTTTATGTTTAACAGAATAATGATTATTCGGAGTCTGAAGATTTATAACATAAGCAAGTATAATTCTAATTTATATATAATATTATATTAATACATCGTCGTTCGGGTTTTAACTGTGAGACACGGAACAAAAGTGTATACACGTAAAGAGCTTAACAAGGATTACTATCAGACCAATCGTAAATAATCCCAATGTTCGTGGTAATGAACGATTTCATAGCAATTCGTAGCATTGTCTCGCAGTAAACCAGTTCTGTGCATGTGATGTGGCGCACAACTGTCGTATTGCTCTATTTGTTATGTTTCTCATATTTTACGTAGCAGGAAATGAGCTCATATTGTTGCCAGGGTGCCGACTGTAATACCAAGCTTTGCTATATTAAAACTCGGTGTCTTTTTGTAATTATAACTTAAAGCGTTAGCTTCAAGGGTTCAGAGTCAGCGCTGTGCTGAGGCAAATGCTGGATAAATAGAATAGACAATAGACGTTCAGTGATGCGTTCACATACGAGTACCTTTGTTCAATTGTGTATTGGTTAAGATGACATCTACAATATTATATAGCATGGAAAATGATAACACAGAAAATTGATTGCTACACAAGTGTGTATTTCGGCTGAAATAATTTGACATCATAACTAAAAATAAAACATGATTGTTAAACTGTTGCATTCAAACCGGATCCGCTTGAATAAGACTAGGTACTTTCGAAGGCGTCATTGGTGGATAGAGCGTTATAATATCACTGAATTACCTTGCGTGGGCCAAGGTAGCTTGAAAAGTGAATGTACCTACCTAAAATGTTCGCTATCAGTTTTCGCACGAGTATCGATCAGTTAGTTTTTGAATATATTTAGATTGAGTTATAAATTATAATGTTGTATTAATTGATGTCGGTCTAAACTCTAAATATCCTAATTAAGTTTCTACATATCAAATTATGCGTTATTTTCGATCAAATATGTTACATTTACACTTGACAGTTACATTGGGACACAGCTTTACTTCACTTTGGTTTGACTTATCATATATTTTATAATATCCGATCTGGTATTGGTATTGTAGAGTGACCTGAAGGCACTAACCTTCCTATTCTATTTGCATACCAAATTCAATTCAATCCGTTCTTTATGCTACAACCGTTGAATATTATAACAATACATCTATCAAATAATTAAAGCATTATATTATTTTCAAAATAATTAGTAAATAAGGTAATAAACGTCCATGCTTCAACTAGGTAAATGACTTAAATAATAACAATATAATAAGTGAATTAAAGCCTAGTTACCATCAATTTACATATTTAACCAATTATTTGCCATCTGCATATATAGTGTTACTGCCATTAATGAATGGATTTACATTCATTTAACAAATACTTACTTATAACTTTTACTTCATATAGGGTCGATTTTTATATTGCAATTTAATGATGTCGGTTAGAAACAAACATGGTATAATTATGTTATCGGAAGTTATAATGACATAATTAATAGTAAAGAGCTGTAGGGCGAATTTTTCCCTCCTAAAACACAATAACTAAAAATCATTATGGAATACTGAAGATTTGTTGTTGCGATATCGCAAAAAAATTAACCCTTCGACGGATATGAGTCATTACGCGACTACCAGGAAATGATATTAAATTTTCACGATGGCGTTTTATGTTACCTACTCTGCCGGTTTCACTAGTTCATGCATATTTATCAAAATAACAGTGCCGATTGAAAGGCTGCATATAAACACGCACAGAATTGCAAAATGGAATGAGGGCCGTGGAATTAAGAGTTTAAACTTATAGTTTGGAGGGTATAGTTTCGCGCGATACTTTGGTTGCATATTGGACGCCGCGGCGCGTGGTTGTCGGACCGTCATTAGCGAACTCACCCCCATTGGAGGGTTGAGTTCCGCGAACGCGCTGATCGTCGGTGACTCACAACGCAATGGCGGCGGGAAAAACGCGATTGTCATCTATGTGTGCACCAAAAGCTTTATAATTATTTACTTATTAAATGTTTTGTTTGTTGCATACACAACTCATTATTGTTTGTAATACTTATTCTAATCAACGCACGTAAAACAAACGTAAGAATGTACGTATGAATGTAAAACAAACGTAAGCTAATAAAGGACTCATATTATGCGAAAATGTGCAGACATAAGATTCTGAATTTTCATTTGTTTAAATAAGTTCTTGAAAATACAATTTATATTGATGACTAGAAAGAAATGAATCAATATTAGTACGTACAAGTAACCTTAAACACGCACAGAATTGCAATAAAAAACAAGTAACCTTAATGTAGCATATTTGACACAAGTAGTTATTGTAAACTGCATAATAAGCAATGTCACTGTGAAAAATGTACCCTAATAGAAAGAAAATTCATAAGGGACAAGCGGCATTAACTAACGATAAAACTTGTAGCAAAAGTGAAATTAGTAACTTTCTCTACAAGTGAAACAGGAACAAGCTCGCAAGCGGTAGTACTGCCCCGAGAGAATAGCGAACTGGATATGTCCACATAACGGCAGGTAGCATGTTGTCCTCGAATTTCCATAATTGGCAAAAACCTGGCCGCGTTCACACACAATTTTTTCCATTGTATGTATGTCCCTTAGGGTGCGAATTAAACAGAGGCGGAAGGACGTGCGTTGGCGCTAATTTAGCCTGGCGAAAACATGGTATTGTGGACGAATGGCGCTCGAATTGTGAACGAAAGCCCTTAGGCGGGTTACATTTGTGATAAATTATTATAGCCAACACATACCCTCAGTTTTCCCATATATTTCTATAGACGCATTACAGATTGCTTTGGCCGATCGAAGTGAATAGACGTCAGGAGTGAAAGCATGTGTCGGACAGATGTCCGAGTCAGGATGACTACGATCACTGAAGCGTAGTATTTGCCCGTTCGGCTGAAGTAAAATCCAATTACAGGATCATACAGTCAAATACGCCTAGTTAAATGCTCCTTGTACTGAAATTTGTCTTATACCTGTTTGATTGTTTTTAAGTTGCATAGCTGAATCGGGATTTTTCTTAATATTTTTTTACGAGAAAAGATTTGAAGGAGGAATATATCTCGATCCAAATAATATGTAAGTTTGCTTAAAAATAAATTGATCTTCTTTTTTAACTGATACACAAATAATATACAATTCGGATAAAATACTTTTACTCGAACGAAACGCGATTAGGGAGAAAATTTATAGCTAACAATGAGATCATAACTTTTCTGTGTCATCTATAAAACGTTGTTAGGTAGATACTAAAAGATCGAATAACAAAGTTTCTTCATCCAATTTGTCGCACCTCATATTTTTATTCATCGGTAGGTATATCTAAGGGCTTATTACCATGCAATACAGACCGTGGAGAGAGAAAATTGCTTGATCCATAGCATTGTAAAAGTCACCCGCTCCCATAAAACTCCCACATATTTCACGACAAATAAACTTCTCATCCTATGAAATTTTCTTCTGGGAAAGCAGTTCAGTGCAGGTAATATTTCAAAACATGTGTCATTCATAACTTTCGCCTTCGCAATGTCTGTCGATGGAGCCCGGGCGAAAAGGTCTCAATAAATTTTTCGTGAGCCGGCTCCGTTATCCCCGCGAGCGAGCCCAGGTACGTTTTACGGCCGCGCAAGGGAAAATAAACGAAAAATAAAATAAAAGTCAAAATGGCTCCGAATAAAACTATTTACTGAATATGCCGCGCAAACTTTCCCAAATGTTGAGGACAGCTATTGTTTCATATTTGAGAAAATAAAAACGATAACCGGCCATACGAATTACATAATATACAAATAGTTCTTTAAACAAGTATATTAAAACAAAACATCTATGAAATCTCCAGGGTTTGGATGTATTACATGTTGGGAAATTAGATCTATTAACGATGCCTCGGTATTATTAGCATATCCACACGGATGTATGTCTAAATACAATAAGAAACAGTAAATTGCGCCGTGTTAGATAATCGTGTTGGTAAACATTACACCACCGCGCCAGTCGCCGTCTGACTCAATAAGTTTTTCTATACAGGTGTTATAACACGTCATGGAACAGAATAACAGAAGTCGAATATATTAGTTCAAAACTAATCGCCTTTCGTTTTGCACGTAAAATATATAAGGTACATTGTGTACTTGTGCCTCGATGACACGATAATTGTCTGAATAAAATTGTTTATGGCGAAAAATAATTTTGTGAGATAACTTCTCGGAAATTTAGAAATGTAAAGTACCTACCTATGTTAAAGGAAATAATGGTTATTAAATTAAGTATACGCTGTAGGTACTCAGAATACCATTAAGTCTCATAATTTAAAAAATCTTCTTAAAATGATCCTGATGATTGCCAAAAATTCTGAAATTATCTTACTTGTCTCAAATACGATTCGATCCACGCACCGTCTGTGACTACTATACATAAAAAGATGATCTCATATTTCCACCAATCTGTTCGAATGGAAAACAAACATTTTAGCCATACATTGTACTATTTTATACGTACAAACGAAAGGTCTCGAGATTCACTCTTTAATAAATATGAAGCTGAAAGCGACCCTAATCGTGAAGGCAAAACGGCAACAATACACACAGGCGTGGTATGAAATTGTTGAGAAAGCAAACACATTAAAGGGTGGCGAGTAAACATCGCCTATAATGATTACCTATACGTTGGCTTTGTTACAAAAAAATAGATACATAATTCACGTTACTAAATGAGGCGAATTTCAGGGCTTTGTAGAACGGGATACGTCGCTTATCTGATGCCACACCTTTTGTGTTGCTATTGACCTAATTCGAGTGTCACTCGACCGCGTCTATGGAAAACTTGTCTTCCGATAAAAACAACCGTAGGTGTTAATTAAATAAAGGTTTGTCTGAACTACGCGTGCTATGTAATACTTACATAATACATATAATGAAGTTATATACACGATAAGATCGAGCTCATATGATTGTTTAAACTTTTGTAGTCAGAATTAACACTTCTTCACCCCAGTAACTTATTGATTTTTTAATTTACAAAATAAATTAAGTAATTTGTATTTTAATTAAGGTTGACACTACGCTAATTTGTCACGATATGCGAATGAAAGCTTTCTTTGTTTATTTTTTAGTGAGCATATTACGTGTACCTTTAAAATGGTAAGTTGTACAAGGTCGATCGCCCCACGCGATAGTCTGCGGGGTCAAAAATAGAGCGAGACTCGTACCTGGCGCCGCCCTACGCTCAATGTCAATTTTCAATCACGAAGGGCGGAAGGCATCGCCCGATCAGCTCCAAGCCATAAGACATACCCAATATAGCGTACATTTTTTCAGCAGTAGACGTACTATGCCATAGAATATGATTCAAAAATTAAGACAACTTTATTTATAACAGCGGTTATTTACACGAAATAAGACAACACCTATATAATTGATTCAACAGAAGGTGATGCTACGTTTAAAATATTACGTATTCATAAAAGTTGTAATACCTCTTTTCATAGAATAAACTGGAGAATAAATAAAACTTTTATTACTTTTTGTTTTCAACCTTTTTACCCTCTTTGTTTACATAGCTGCGAGCAAAGCCTCTCCGTGCCAACAGTCGCTTTGTCAAGCGTCGAGTGACATTAGCTCGACCCACTGTCAGATAATTTGGAAACCAAATAAAATAATTCTCGACTCCATTTATTGTCAGTAATGCGCCTATAAATTAATCTTCAATCAATTTCAACCCTTGCAATACTTTGAATATAAGTATTTAAATTCTACGCAAATCTAGACCAAACCAAGGATGTTGAAAATGTCACGGCTACTAGCAATTTCCATACATATAGACTACAAGCCCGCATAGGACAAAAATATGGGTCAAATGAACCACCAGGGGACATATCTAGAACGATAGCAGAGCAAAAAATAATAAGATTCATCACTATGCAGTATGCCGTCACTTGTAAGCTGTCCAACTGAGTGCAGATGAGAATTGAAAAGTACAGGTAGACTCGGTAAATTTTGGTCATATGTTTTTGTACGGCATTCTTAACCATCGATAGATCCATTAAAAATAATAAGAAACCGCTCAGTGCCGTACAAAAATGGTGGTCCACCAAGTCGGAATTTTTATTTAATTTCCGAGAGTTACCGGGGGTAAATTTGCTCATTTGACCATGTACGGCATCTGTGTCATACTATTGCTATACTGCTTTTAATTCATTATTCCGCAACGCCGTACAAAAATCATGGGGACAAGGGGAAAAAATCGAGAGTTGCAATCCCCTCTCTTTCCCCACTCCAGGGGGTCATTTGACTAAGTACGGCTTCGGTTCCAAAACATTATCTAGCACTCAAAAGTACTATTAAAAGCAATGCCGTCAAAAAATAATTGTTCTTTTAAATGTATACCAATAATCATCTTAATTTCATCGAATTCTGGATATAAAGAGCTGTAAGGTCATTTGACCCTGTACGGGAACTTTTTTTTAACATGATATTGTAAAATTCAATTGTTGTATAGTATTGCCGTTCAAAAGAAACCGTTCTAAAAAAAGTTATAGAGAAATGCAAAACCAGAAATTTTGTTAAAGTTTAAACATCGTAGATTATAATGAAATATAATAGTTTTCTACACTTTATCCTTTTTTTAAATAGTATTAACATAGATAAATTAGGAAAAAACGATGCCGTACATTTTTGTGCAGACCACATCTTTTAGGCTGATGAAAGCGACGAAAGCTACAATTTTAAGGGTGCTTTATGGCCATTCGATACAGTACGGCATTAACATATTTTTACCCAACTACGGCAAAGCAAAAGGAGGGTTATGGTTGTTTACAGGTCATGTATGTATGTTCATCTATTCCCTCGTAACTTCTAAACTAATTATCAGAATTCGACAAATGACATATCATTAGAAGCGTCTGAATTGTTCACTGGATAACCAGCGACCAGCTAGCTAAAGGCTATATAGGGTTTCACAAAATCTAATGTGGCGCCCTCTAGCGGACAAAACATACAGAGTAAAAAAATAAAGTTAAGATAAATATGCAGTGTTTGGTATCATTTGAAAGCGCTTTACTTGTACATTTTGAATATGTATATATTACTAGCATTTGCTTGTGACTTTACCTGTATTCATGGACTGATTGCATATAATTCACATCTTTTCGTTCATAGTTTTTTTATTAGTTCATCAATTTAACGGAGTCCATTCTACCTGACGCCGACTTTCCAAGGTGATAATTAACCACCTCGAGCTTCTTAATATTAATGTATATTTATATTTTATTATAAAAATATAAAGCAAACATTTCGTTATATGGATTTTTTTCTTTTTCAGATTTTTCCCCTTTGAACCAACGAAAATGTACGGCACATGAAAAAATATTATCTATGCATAAAATACTTTAAAAATAAATTTATTTCGTGTTGTGTCAAATGACCCCCTGGAGTGGGGAAAGAGAGGGGATTACAACTCTCGATTTTTTCCCCTTGTCCCCATGATTTTTGTACGGCGTTGCGCAATAATGGATTAAAAGCAGTATAGCAATAGTATGACACAGATGCCGTACATGGTCAAATGACCAAATTTACCCCCGGTAACTCTCGGAAATTAAATAAAAATTCCGACTTGGTGGACCACCATTTTTGTACGGCACTGAGCGGTTTCTTATTATTTTTAATGGATCTATCGATGGTTAAGAATGCCGTACAAAAACATATGACCAAAATTTACCGAGTCTACCTGTACTTTTCAATTCTCATCTGCACTCAGTTGGACAGCTTACAAGTGACGGCATAGTGATGAATCTTATTATTTTTTGCTCTGCTATCGTTCTAGATATGTCCCCTGGTGGTTCATTTGACCCATATTTTTGTCCTATGCGGGCTTGTAGTCTAATACCGAATATTATACATCCTCATTTATTTTGGCATTGTTATTATTTAAATGTGTTATATATTTATAATATAATTTCATAAAGTGTCTAATATTGTATAACTTTAATATTCACCATGATATGAACTCTGAAAGCTACCACCGCATAGATCCATGGAAGAATTTATACAACTAAAATGAAGTGTCGCTTAAATATAAAACTAACGACAGATATCGCGTCATTTGCCTGCCCATTAAGTAAAGTCCGCAAGATAGAGTTAGGGTAGTAAAGTTTATTAATGGCTCGATTACAAGCTCGACCCGAGGTGCAAAGAAGTACTATCAATCAGTCAGGTGTGCGGGAACACTGCTACCCTTACGCTAATAACAAAATTCCGACGACCCTGTTTGTTCCCGACGAAGGGGTGAAGATGAATATCCTAAGCTACATCTTGGTTATATCATTGTTTTTACCGTTAAATCGGTTTTCTCAATTAAAATACGATGTTTTTTTACAAGGTTCATTTGTAACTAAACACTTTTGTTTCATTGGTGGGTGGAAATACCGGTTACACTCAAGGGTAGCAGCGACGCGCTTGGATAACTGTTAAGATATTATATTTTTAAATGAAATCAGATATTTACATATGCATGTCATTGTTTCCGAAATAGATCCGAAAATAAATTTCAGAAAATAAAATTAAAGTAGTCATATTCATTCAATTATAGGAAGGCGAAATCATCATGAGTACACAAGATAGCGCATGATCTCATTGCTCGAGCAAATATTATTAAAACAAATGTCATAACATTATGTTAAGTTTTAGATGAAGATGAGCATAATGAGTGAGTCCTAGTAGCCAAACAAAGTACGGAGGTAGTGGAGCGCGGCTCGCCACTGTCCGAATGGCTCAATTACACTTAATTCGCAACGCACACACATTCAGGCCGAGTTGCATGCATGTAGTCTACATTAATGTATGTAAATGCATGCGACCGGCCGCGGCCGCCCGCCGACGCTCACAATATTGCGACATTAAACGGAATATGGCTGACGAGACGGACATTTTCGACAAAAGTCGACATTTGCAAACGTTATGCAATCATTCACGTGCACTTAACGTATTCATATAATAGTTAAATACCGTGTTCGCGAAATTATCGTCGGATTTAACGTTCAATATGTTTGTTTGGAGTAAAATGCTACATCATTTTCAATGTGATATTGGATAAGGTATATTAATTAAAAATATTCGACACATGGCAACAGCTTTTTATGCCGAGATTTTAGTGCCAATTTAAATTGAATCTCTAAAAAAATTTATTATCAATCTGATGATGTTTTTTTTGCCAACTAGTAATGAGTTATAATTTTAAGTTTTTATAATTTGAAGTAAAGCTTTAAATATCAATGTATTAAACATTTTTATTGTCACATGTCACAATTTAATTACATATGTAGTATTTTAAATAGGGTTGCACTTCTGACTCAAACTAAATACCTTGATGCTCTGTAACTATACAGGGTGTCCCAAAAAGTAGTGATGAACGGAAGCTGGGAGGTAGAGGACCTAGAGAGCTATCCGAATCACCATATATGTTATGCGATTTTTCGTATTTTCGGAGTTATGACGTTTTTTTTTTCAAATTTTCACCTATCGCCGAGTACGATGATATTTTCACTCATGGTGACGTCAATTATTGCGGAAGATGCTTGATTTTTTTTTGTGTGCTAAGCTGAAAGATAGGCTAATTCAGTATGGTAACATTTACTATCGTTAGATCTTTGAATGGAATAAAAAAAAGAATTAAATGCCAAGAAAGATAAAATTACCCAGTATGTTCACCACTTCGAAGGCCCGTAAAATATAAAATTACATAAAAAAAGTTTTCCGTTTGGCTTTTAAAAACTTGCTCTATCTATCAGGTAGCTACCCTGGTACTACTATTTGTTTACATTAACAATAGTTTTATTTTCATGTTTTTTTTTCCCTTTAACAATATTTCACTGTCCCAAAAACAAAAAAAAACTTTTTTATTGATTTACGAAGCTTGTGGCATAAATTAATCTTTTTCAAGCAATTTAAGAAGATAATATTATATTGATAATACGAATTATACACGTGACTCAAGATCATATTGTTTTTATCTAAAATAAAAAAAAATCTTTTCACGCTATTTATATTTTTTAATTAGCTGCTTGAAAAAAAAAGTTCTTTGTACTTTTAATTACCGTAATTGTGTATACCTACATACTTACCTCTGCGATTAGGTACTTATATTTATTTTAGTTAAATAATTGTGGATTACGCGAAGATGAATTTAATTTAACATCTGCATGCCAAAATAGTAATATCATAAATGTGTAATATAGCCAAGTCATCATCTAATAAATACTGCGCTGCGCTTAAATGTATGTTTGAACATACGTTTAAGAAAAATAATTAGGTATTACCTGCTTATAACAATTTTTTGCAGTGATTTTACTAACGTGAAGCTCCGTTGAAAGAGACTGCAATTTGCATATGCTGCGCGGGCGCATCAAAAAGTTGTTTAGTGACGCCTTAAGTTGATAAAAAATATTAACAGAAATCACGCATTGCACAGTAATTATTTTATAAGTACATACCTACTTCGTATTAAGTGATATTAGTTTAATAATCAGATTAAAAAGAAAATAAATAATTTATAATTAATTGATGCATAATAAATAATTATACCTATCTACTTTACTCATACGGTTCATACCTTTTATCCATAAATGAGTCGAAATTAGAACCTACTCAATTTGGGGAAATGGCGAAAAAACGATGCGAAAAAATTAAAAATTACAAAAATACATTCATTCATTACGGAGATATCTAGGTATTAACATGCTTAACATGCATGGTATATAATGCATGGTAAGTAATATTCAACTTATTTAAAACTTAAAATGACACATGCATATTAAATATGTGCCTAGTAAAAAAAATCTCCAAATCCATTCGGCAACTATTCGTAGAACTGCAATGTGACCACTAGCGCCCCCTATGGGATTCTCGGACAATGCCATTGTTTTATCAAGCGGGCATTGTCATGGTGATTCACTAGATATCAACATTATAACTCATTACGATTCAACCAAGAAAAATGAATTACTTTGCACTAAATATTGGTCAAATCTTGTGTGTCCATGCTTCAAAAGAACATAAATCGCTTCATGGTGTAAGTTTATTGATAAATTAGTATTTTACCATCCTTGTAACATGACATGTTTCACTAAACAGTTTATGGAATCTCGCACTAAAATGGTCATACATTAAAAAGGCGTTAACGTACACTTGACCTCTATACATTTTTGTGTGCCTCCAAATCAAGATATTATAACTTAAACACAAAATAATAGCGAATACGTCACGTTTCAGAGGTTATGTCCACGACAAACAAAAATACAAAGGCGTTTACCTTGTTGTATCTGATGTTTTGCAGCAAGCACCACTATAACAACGCACAATATCTTTCACTAAAAGGTTATTAAATAAAATTTATTTAAAAAATTGGTTTACATCACAGAAATAACAAAATAAAACGGAAAACATTGAAAGCGGGCAAGAAGCGCGATACGAAACAGCAAGCTAAGCAGCAGCTGACTACGAGCGCATGCTCCTTGTAACATTGTCAAGACGTCTGTCAAGTTATATTTTATGGAAAATGTGTAATTTTAGAAACAATTTACAAAATTAAATATGCAGCGACGTTTAGATATGAAGTGTGTTAGTATTGTAATTTTTTTCATTTAATTTTACATAATTTACATTAATGATTGTATGATAGAAAAATATAAAATAATGTAGATTTATGTTTAATATAATAACAAAATAATTTTAAAACTTATTTTATTGTTAATTGTTGAAGTAAATAATACTTTTAAATTGAAATGACGATTTTGCAAAGTTTTGACGTTCATACAAAGTTATATGCACGGCTGCGCAACGTGGAGGAGTGGTGTGGGCGCGCACTAGCGTCGACAGGGTTGCCCTCTAGCGGGCATATTGTGAATTATCGATTCTCCGCGTGCCGCGCCGTCCGCCATTGGCTTGGTTCTGCTCAGTAATTGGTTTATGTAGCTCGTTCGTAACATGAATTCAAATTTAGCGCGCGCTGGAGCCCTCGAATGAACAAAGCAGAGTGTTTGTACAGGGAAAATTACTCGTTCCCGATAATAAAATCTAGTAAAATACTATTCAAACTTTGTTTCATTCGGTTCGATGGAAGCAAATAAATTATTATTATGCTCCATTTTCCTGCAAGTATTTTTTTATTATTTCGGTGTACGTATATAAATGCGCGTGTCTTTCTCGCTTAATATTTGGGTAATGTTTGGTTATTCTAATACATATATCCTAAATACTTATATAAATAAATTTCAATATGTCGTAAAAGTAGTTGGTATTTTAAATAGATTTGTTTCAATTATAATAAATAATACCATTAAATAATATTAAAATTTAAAATTACTAAGTATTAGTGCCTAACCAACTGATATATTGTTGTATCATGTATGTAGGTATGTGAGGCCAGGTCGATTTTTTTGGAACGTCGCCTCGCACCAGTGCTAAATTGAGAGGGAGGAGGGGGGCTGATATTTATGCACGTTAATAAGAAGCCGAGCTGCAGACAAAGCCTACCTTATTGTGTACACTGAGAATCAAAATATGTTTACAAATTGTTATGTTTTAGCGACGTACCTTCATTAGGTATATGTATATTAAAAAGTGAAACGTGGTTTGGAACAATAATCGTTACAGAATCGTTCTGTTGTTTCTCGTAAATATTGTATAAAAATGGTTTCAATTTGAGTTATTTTTTATTTTTGTTCTAAAGTACCTAGTTAGTTAAGAATGAATTTAGACATGTAACTACACAAAAATTTAGAACATAAGTGACAAGTCAATGTTATTTCAAGAAAAAACAAACTAAAAAGTGCGTGTGTGCCGAGCACACGTGTCAGAAGTGGAACTTCATTGACAAGATTTAAAGATACCAAAATCGTCGCCTAATGACGTGACGGTATTGCCATGACGCGACCTTGAAATTTTACTCTCAACGCGCCTTATGAAGGTTCACTTCAAAAAATTAAAAATGAAAGAGCGAATATAACTGAATAGGTACTTGCGCAAGGAAAACCGACCTGGGACGATAGCTTGGGGAGAGATCTGCAATCAGTTAACAATGCTTCACTTGCCGGTTTGAGAAAAATGAGAAGTTTTTCTTTAAATCAATGCTTTATAATATTCCTGCATAATATATTTTGATCTAATGTGCATGACAGTTTAAACTTTTTTGTTTGAAGACTACTGGAAACCTAATTAAAATTTTTAAATACTTTGTATAGAATTAGATTATACAGAATTGAATTAATTTTATTTCTTGATTAGTTTAATAATTATTTCTAATATCCTTTAACCATGAAAATAAAATGTCACATTATAATATGTTGCATTGTATGTACTTCACAAAGTTAATCCAAATATAATACCGTAGATAAGCAGTTTGTTCCAAAAGCGGTTGTACGTGCTCTAGAAAAAGAAAAAGTACAGCTCTATCCATAGATTAAAAAAGTTATTCTCTAAAAATATAAAATAAAAGGAGCATGTACAATGTAAAAGCAAAAGGTAATAAAAAAGATATCCGACATAACGAAAGCGCATTATTGAAATGAAAATTCTAAAGTAAAGTTGAGGGGTTGACCCGTATTCGCATGCAGCCCGCGTTCGGCACACGTCGTGCGAGCTAAACTTTTGTACTTTACGAATATTGAAAGAATTTAAAATTTGCATCTCGACAACCTATTTACAACTATTGACATTTATGTAACACAGGGCGGAATATAAATAAAATTAAACTTGTGTTGTTGCGTACAAATTGCATCAATTGTTTTACTTGAAAGCAATTTGAGGTGAAAATGAAAATTATATACGTACAGTACTTAAGTACATACATTTTTTAATGATGTGAATTTATGAATTTTTTAATTAAAAGATGGTGTATGTATAAATGGTAGATATCATGTATAAAATATACAAAAATATATATAAAAATATAAAATACCTACGTAGCTTGAAATAACTTACCAATTGTAATACAAATATTAGAATTAAAATTTGAAACTTAAGTTACAATTATTTTTATTATTTCGATGCACTCATTACTGCTGGTAATCATTATCAAATTTATTTTTATTTCGCTTATTGACATATATACATATTATAACTAAAGTGTGGTTACACGTAAGTATTCTTAACGTGCAGAAAAACATTGCTATATAGCAATTCGTGATACGCTTACATAAGCAACGTTATAAATTTAAACAAGAGCAAATGAGATGAAGACTAGTAGATTTTGCAAGTGGGTAGTTGTGAATTTTGTAGAAAACGGCGCATTATGCAGTGCACGTAGAGCGCTGTCTGCACGCGGGAGAGGCGCGGGCGGTGCGGGCGGAGCGGGCGAAGCTTGCGTGCTCTTCTATCACTGAAGCTCATATAATATTAAAGGCTCACTGTACCAAAACGTACCTACTGCGGAACGTAAAATTGCTCCCTCTAAGTGTTTCTCTTTATGACGAATCGATCCTTTCCTCGGAGAAAACTAAAGCAATATTTAATGGCTCCAGAAATTTTCGTACGTGTTCTCAAAACTTTGCAACAGAAAACATTTAATCCGAAAAAGCAATCTCCAAAGAGGTAATAGGAAGAGGATTCCGTGCATATTTATTGCCGGTCTCTAAACCGTTTCTCTGGTAATTCGGTACAAGCAAAGCGACATTATTTTTGTAGTAATTTCAGCGAATGTCCTTTAAAATATTCAGAGTGCTATAGCCGAGCCCATTAACGTGCCCGGGCGCAATTCGGAGCGGGGTCTCGTCCGCAAATGGCGGTGATATCATTAACTTGACCCCCACAACTATCCGGCGCCCCGCAACTTTTTCCCAATATTATTATTACATGGGAGAGGTAAATTCGCGAAACCGCACTCTAAAAGTTTACGTCACACTTAGAGACCAGGAGGTAATTACTCCTCTGAATCCTGGACACGATTACTAAGGTTCAGGAAGGTTTATTTCATTGAATTGCTCTACATATACGATTATATTGCACCTAAAACAATGTTAACAAAATTATTAATATTATTTTTCGCTATGAAAGATCAGACAGAAGTTAGAACATATTAAATACCCAATACAGTTTTTAATCAATAGAAAACTTTATAATAAATAGAAAAAAATAGTAAAATAGCAAGTTATTGCAAATATTTTTAATCTAATAAAAATACCATTCTTTCAAATCGAGCAAAACGTTAAATTCAAAGCTAATGATCTCTGTGGTTCCTCATTACGTTAGTTGATAATAGAGTAGACGATATAACTTCTCGGTTGGGAACCGGTAAAAAAGGTAGTGTTCAGCGTTCTCCGTGCTTCTTTCACGTAATAAGAATTTGTTTCTTTTAGCAAACTACCGCATTTTAATTTGAAATAATGTTATTTTTCTGGGCTTGTAGCCTAAGGCTCCACGCAGTTGTGAATAATATGTAGTACTTATTGTTATAAACATTGTTTAGTATTTTGTTTTTATGCTTATTTCTATAGGAAATTCCTAGCTTTACTTAAGTATGATTCGTCACCACATTTCATATCTAAGAAGTGAGGCGAAAAAGTTACCTTTTCAGCTGTGTATCATGTAAATTAGTTTGAAAAGAGTTGTAATAATATAAACATAAAGCACGTTATACATTAGCGTGAGCAATTTAAAGTTAGTTGTGGGATTGCAAATAACGTCGTCGGGTTCAAACCACAAGTTCGACCGCCCAGCCAAATTACAGACTGTCAACTCGACTCAAGTAACCTGTTGACGGACAATATACTCACTTGTGATGTTTCTCTCAGGCTTTATTGTTATGGACAGTTATTTCGGAAGCTGCAAGTGATATTATTAAACTATGAAGTTTCATGAAATTAATTTCCGCTACATTACGGCGTCCTCTTTGATGATATCTGTATCCAATATCAAATGCATCGATATGTTTGTATACGGTTAGTTTTCCAGGGAATAGCTCTAAGCTGTTTACATGTGTAAAGGTAATTTAACGCATTCATTATTATTAATTAAAAATATCTTAATCTCAATGCAGTTTAAGAAGTTATTCTTAACCGGATAGAAAAATGACGTTGCGAAATAAATTTGCTATCCCGAGGGCATAATTTGTATGAGTTTAAATAAAAGTTTGTTGAAAGTTGTAAGAGATGTAGGTACTTATCCGATGTACATAATTTTCAGATAGTCTGCATCGTGAACTCGTTTCCTGAGCAGATCCAGTCCTGCGCCGCGCCGGTTTAGTTTGAAATTTCATTCTTTCCGAACACATATCTCGACTTCGTCGGGGAATCTACTTTACATTTCTCATCCTAATGGCCATTGGGAGAAAATTGGAAAGGAAGTTTCGTGTTCGCATTCTTACTCTTAGGAATCGGTTCAGACGGAAACATTTTAAAAAAGTATCTTATCAGACTTCGAATGCAAGGGAATCGGAATAAACAACGGATTACATTTTATACGGGTTGTGGTAACTTACATTTAAACATGACTTCGTTCATGTACGTTAATTTATATAAGTTTGGAATTTAAATCCTGAAATATCAAACAATTAATTAGTTATGTGTATTCTTAAATACTTGCTTCTTTTTTAAAGACACAATTACGAAAATTCCGAAAGTTCACTTTATTCAATTAATAGCCAAGAGCTAAACAACTATGATAAGATTTTAACACGTATAAATTCAATTTACCAATGTTGTGCATCGTAGACTCCATACGTCTTAGTTGAAACTATATGATACAACAGCTACGACGCAGACGGCGAGAATCTTACTAGTAGGGCTGCCTCAATTCACTACAATCGTACTTATTTAAAAAACACTGACACAATTAGATAAATGCACACCTACTTCATGCAATATACGTAGCAAACATCAATAAACACAATAAATTAAGTACAGCGGGCAACAAACGAAATGCTAAGCTTACCTTTTTAGCATATTTTTTATCTTCTTCCATTGCATTAATGAAGGGAAAAACCCATGAAAAACCTAACAATTTATAAAGCGCAAAACCACAGCCCCAGGTGGAATAGAAAATGTCTTTGTGATGTGTTCTAGGAATTCCGAAGGGGTGATCAAAGGGGCTATAATGTTCAGCCCTTACTGAGGGTTCGTGCATCGATGATGCCGATGACCTCTATCGATTTGATTTCTACGAACTAAATAGCAAACGAGTTTGCAAATTGTACTAAAAACATGTTTACGTTGGAATGGAATATACATGCGAAAAGTTTTTGGGTAAAGAGTGGAGTTTAAAATGTTCAACATTTTATTTAATTGAATGGTATACCAAAAGTTTCGTAAATGTACAAAAATGCATATTTGTTCATTATTGGTATTCAAATAAATAACTGTAAAATATGATGTTATAGAAGGTAAGTGTTTAAACGTAAAATAATTATACCTGTTACCATTGTTATTGTTAACCTGAATTCTGCTCATGTGTCGGAACCCTATCCGACTAATGAGGTATAGTTAAAATGTGTAGACTTTTTGTTATTGAACTGGAAGGCTGAATAAGGCTGCGACCCAATTCAACTCCAACCCCCTCGTGTTTTTGTAAAAACAAAGCGAACTATCCGTTGTTTATTAGGGTAGGTTGAGGTCGATTGTTTCAAGAGTTTCAAGAACGATTCGCTGGGGAGCGGGCGTGGTGCCTTGTGCTCGCATCATAGGATTCCAAGCGCCAAGCGCGGGTACGCTCGCCTTAATTTACTGCGGTGTTAACCACGCAGCCCGCAGTTTGTATTCATTATCCACCTGGCCACCTCGCACCACGATTTAATGCTCCAGAATCTCCGCTCTAATTTACCACTAATCAAATATTTACTTGGGCGACCTAACGGCAAGGAAGATTCTTGGACCGTTAAGATCATAATACAAACGTGACTGTTTAACGTAAAGATTATGTAGCCAACATCGTTTTGACAACGATGCATTGTGAATTCAATTTAAAACACTATGAAATTCTATGCAACAAATTTTATCGGGCGTTGTCAGCGAAATGCAATTTATCATACGTTTCGCAACGCACCATCGCAAACTGTGTAATTTATTTTAAGATATACTTTGCGATTTTTCAAAATATTCACTTTTTGAGACGCTTTCCGACGTGACTTTCGAAATACAAAAGCCATATTTTTGAGTTACTGATAAAGTAGATAGGTAGTGGTTTATAGGTAGGTATTTAAGGTCCACACATTTTGAGTGAGAAATTTAATCTTACAGTTCCTTTGTTTGGTAGTAAAGTGAGGTTGTAGAATCAGTTACAGTTTAAAATACATACAGTGCTAAAAATCTTATTATTGCTTGTTCAAAACCACGAAAACTAATATATAATTGTTTGTATAAATGTTATATGTAGTCATTTATAAATAAAAGAAGCCGTTTCAAAGGGTAAGCAGTATTGTTCATTCTGAGCATATATGATGGAGCAATTATCCTTGGTGTAAGTTATTTTATGGCCAGCTTGGGTCCCTACGACCTCGTGGCGGCATATTTACGGGTAAGGGATCGTCTCCGATAAGTTTATTTGTTTACATTCTAGGGCATTTAGATAATTACATGTCTTAAATACAATGTAGGAACAATTTTTAATTAATTATTAGGTCATATAATAAAGTTATGGCCAAATAAAATGTTTTGTGCAATGGATGTTAATAGATAGAAATTACACTATAGGTACTACAGGCTCATATTTTTAGATATAGTTAGAAAGTTTTGGCGTAAGGACCACTTTGTTGATAATATTTGTGAACATAAAATATTAGATATTCATAATTGAGTTTCTGGGTCATCGCATACGGAACAACAATACGTTGTCTCAATAAATTATATTGTGGAGAAGTCAGCAGGCAAATTAGGTAGTCTAAACTAAACGAGTTATGGAAAACTTCCTTGTAGCTGTATCGATCGCAAATATTTACTCTATCTATAATTTTGCGAAATTAACTGTGGAAATCTTAAAACGAGTTAGTATAAAGTTGATGTTCAAATACGAAAACAGTGCTTCTTTTTAAGAAATGTAATCTTAATTCACAAGGATTTCATTATTTTGCGCTTAATATATTGGAAATATTTTTAAGTATACAAAGGCGAGATCCGCCCCTTGGCGTGCTGCTAACACTCCTTATAAATACTGGTAAGCCCTCGGCTTTTGCGGCTAATCTTTCGCGTGAAGATCGCTATTATACCGCTATTTATTATTTTCACCCGCACTTTCTTTCTAAAGTCAAGTCTAAAAACGTGCTTCATATTCTTGAGGGATTTTTCCAACTACTCATTTCTGGTAAAGAACTGCTGAAAGAATTAAAATTGCCTCTTTTGGCATGCTCTCCGCAATGAAGTAGTTTCGTATAGTTTTGAATTTTAAATTATGTTAATTTAGAGGAGAGAAGTTTTTGTCCGCTACCGTCATTTTCGCTTGAAAACACAACCCATTATGGAAGCACATAATTGCGATTCAACCGAAGAACTTAATCGGTAGTATTTTGCGCTTAATCTGATTCTCCATTTTAAATATCTGTGAAATATTTTTAGAATCAAATCGCATACCGATATTTGCCGCTGTTAAAAGTTCCGGTGTTTTATAAAAGCATTTCTATGTCTCGTATCGAACTGATTGTCAAAGGGTATCTCGCTTAGGTGTGTCGTATTTTGCAGCGTTGCGCTGTTATTACGAAATGTCCCAGTTTAATGTTTCCCCCGCGAACATATGTTCTGATTAGATTTTGAAAACAAAAGCCTCGGCGAATAAATTGTACGTTCCATGACTAATACAGCTAGGTTTGTTGGCTGTAGCGTGGTAAGTTATGATCACGAAGTAATCTTGGGGCAATGGCTGCGATACGCCCGCGTTAGCTCCAAACTCTTAAATTAGCGCGAATTTAAACCACTTAGCTTCTTCAAGTTTTGTTTGTAGACATCGTAAATATTTCATGTAGCGACTGTTTGTTCGTGCAATGTGCGCGTTCTATGCACTGTTTGTGTTATTTGTAGACGGTTGACGCTACTTGATACTTTTCTTATTTATATGACTGAGATAACTTGTAAAAGTAACATTATATTTTTAGAAATAAGCCCTGATTTTAATAACATCAACTCCGCTTCCCTTTATAAACAAATTAAATATAAAACACTAGCTATCTACAAAGATCTATCTATATTCTATATTCAGATTTTCATACAAAATTATTATACGGTTATAATTGTGATTATCTAATTATTTGGTTAATCAGTATTTAATCTAGTGATTACATTATTAATCTATTGCATGATTTATTTATTCCGATGCATACGTATTGAATCGAGGTTGATCGGATAATGATTGGATTTCGCGGTTATTTTAGTTCGTGTAGGCTGTACTGGCCGCAGGTGCCGCTTCCAATTGTAATAATCAAAGTAAATGGGACGATAAACGAACGTTTTCAGTGCCTTCCAATAGCTAACAATTATATAAAAGACATATTGCTTGCGAAGTGACGTGTATAATGTGTCATAATAACATAATTGTCAATCATTTTCTTTAATTTTAATATACCTACATCTACCTACAATACAACACAATAGAAATTAAATAAAACAAAATAAGTATTATCAGGACTCACTTATGCACCATTTATTTTACTTTCAATAAAATTACTATTCTATAAATATCTTATTTCCAAGTAAGAAGATCTAAAGCATTGTTAGTTTATGCTGGAGCGACTTATTTAAGTTATTTCCAACGTATTTAGCTGGAAAACAGCTAATTGTACCTATATTGTAGGAAGACAACAAAACAAGGAATATACTGAGGACCGGGCACGGCGTCTTATTACGGAACTTACAGACCATTATTCTGTGAATTGATAAGATTTCAAAGGTCCTTTGTCGCTAGGTATTCGAAAGAAGGCTACTACGAATTTTCGCATTAATTAGCTCTTGCAATGGAAACCATATTTCAGTTAGACGGTACAGGTGCGCTATTCGCTGCAACTTCGATTAATTCCCATAACGAGGCAGGTCCATCACGCGAGCGCTCGTTTGTCTCTGGACCAGCTATAAATACATCAGCGCACTTGCAATTTAATCCGTTCTGTTCCGCTCCCGTGATACCGTATTCAGACAACCAACAAACTCGGATATGCATGAAATGTCTTACAGGCGATTAAAAAGCTACGCCATTGTTTGCGCTTTGAAATAACTCTTCTCTGTTCCTGCAACTGAAAGACGAAAGCTTTAGTGGTAAATTAACACGTTGCAAATTTCAACAGCCAATGTTGATTTACGCAATCGAAAAGTAAATGTTATCCTCTTTACTCTAGGTAATTAAGATCCGTCATCAGCTTGAGATATATTTTAGAAAGGCAAATAATATTTTCAATATTTATACTAAACAAGAGCCAATTACTTCGAAAGATAATTTCAACAAGTGATGTTTTCATGCAATATTACAAAAGGAAGCAGGCTCGGCTCAAGTGCGAAAACAACGGCTTGAGAGAATATTTGACAAATAAAGGACAAAAACGAAGCGGTGTTTATGACTTGAAAAATTTGCTCATTGCTCGTTGTCAGTTTTGTATACTTTAATTTGCTTTTTCCTTTATTCACTTTCATTTTGTAAATAGATATGTTCACGGTTCGTTACAATCGTTGAATAATCTTATCATTTTGAGAGCCGTCAAGAAGGACGCGCTTTGTAAAGGCAGTTGGAGTATTTAAATACATATATAAATAGCTAAATGGACATTGAGAACGATAATATTCTTCACCGTTCCTATTTCTATTAGCTTTTTTCTGTGTACATCAATAATAAGTAATGAAACGACATACATATAAGAATTATTTTTTTTGTATTTCCACTTAATTATAATTTGGATTTTAGAAGATGATTATGATTAAATGAAAGTGCTTCACATTTTGAATAATATTAAATTATTTAAAAAAGATATGTATAATGTATTTAATTTGTATATTCATTTGAATAAACACAAGTATTTTTCTTCACTCAGAAAGCTCGAAGCTCTAGAACGAACACCTTTATATATGCAAATATTATTACCAGAGTCTATTGAAGGAACCGAACTTTTGTATTGAGCTGAAGTATCTTTTAAATTAGAATAACAAGCTTTGTTATAACGGACAAAGTATCTTAACATTACCAATGTGAACATTTTGTGATTCTGCTACAAGCGGGATTATAAAAGACTATAGAAATATAAAACGAAACAAATACAGGGTAAAGTAAGTTTTAATGGATCGCGAGTACTTAGTAGATTATGGAGATACAAGGTGACTACCGACGGTCTATCAAGTACCAACCCAACCAAATTGCAGGCATTGCGATTCATAGGCAAATCTGCTCTAAGCGTGTTAACATGGCCCCGGGGTTATTGCGGTGTACCAACCCATGTGGTAGCACATACATATACCATGTAACTGCATTATGTATTTACTATTGTGTTATCGTGCATAATATGGGCCAGTGGTTACATGGAATAGTGGCTTAAGATTAATTTGTACTAATTTATTTCTTCGGTTTGTCGCACCAAATATGAGCAACATTAAAAGCCTTTCAGATGTCTCGAAGTCTCAATGTACATCTCTTTTAACGACGTAGCACTTGGCAGTTACATTGTTGAGATGAATTAATAAATTGCACGGGCTATTTGATGTGATGATGTTTGGCGAACAAAACGGGACATGGGTCAGCGCTGGTATGCGAAGCGGCTGTTATATCTGACAGCTTACCATCCATTATAGTCACGACACGTGCGCATTCGCTGAACAAATAATTAAATTCGATAATAGTCCGCAAATTTAAACAAAGTGCAAGGAATGATAATTCCGGTTTCAATTTTTGAACCGATCAGATATGAAACCAGTTATCGCTCGTCATAAACATTTCTGGATTTCATATCCGCAGTTCGGTCCAGCCCGCCTTGCTTATTACCTTCGCACGGAAAAGAATAACATTGTTCTGATACTTTTGACGCGAATTCCGGATGCCTGCGTTCATATTGTGAGCCGTTAATATTCCGTGCGAAGCATCCGACCTTTTTTATTTGTATCTAAAATTGAACATTTTGTCGTGACAACAGCGCTCGCGGCGTTCCCCCTCGACGAATAAGCGATAAAAATACAGAGATGCGTCTGTGAGGCAATTGCACGTTCACTAACGAGCGCGTGAGCGTCTAATTCTCACACTTGTGCTAAATTAACATCTTTGATGCATTATTTCATAAATATTTTTATTATTTTAAATCGTACAAGCGAGTAATATTTGTTTACAATACATATAACGTTAAACTCCGTGTTTAAACCCTACAAATCAAATAAAAACTAAATTTGCACACAATCTAGCCCGGAGCGGTAGGTTGTTGTTAGCTTTAAAGATATTGGCTAAAAGTTTAGTCTTGTCGATAATAATATATTATTAGTTAAAGATTTAATCATTGATAAGCTAGTTAGAGTAGGCTGTATTATTAAACTTAAAAGCTTTTGCTCTTGATTTTTATTTGATTTTTGCATAACTTTTGTTAGTATTATATTTAGGAAATTTAATATCTAATCCACCCCAGAAATTCGACCAAGAACGAATAAAAGAAAACGATCAATCAAAATTTACTTTTAACAAAAAGCGCTATCAAAACAACCGGCGGACTTGCAATGAAAAAGTAAAGTTAGTTGAACAACAAACAACAAACTCTCTATCTGCAGCATTTCGTGGCCACCTCTGCAATTTACGGCACTGTCATTATTCAAACTTTTGAAAAATTCACAGCAGCCGCGTAAATTAGAAAAACAGAGGATTTCTTCCTCAATATGATCTTGTGAATCTGCTGAAGTCGACTGCCTTTATGCTGAAGTGGCAAACTCGCTAAGATAAGGGGAGGAGCGGACAAATTGTAATAATTGCGAGACGAGATAAGAAGTGACACCAGAAAACAAATGAAGGCGGGCGGAAGGGAGAGGGGTGGCGCGCCACGTGACATCATCGAGCTTTGCCTTGAGCCCGTAACGGCCTCCGCCGTCCTATCGTGCGCCTAGCCTGACACTACACACAGACTAAACACCAATAAACGCAAAGAGTTATTGTTTTGTTTATCTATAATATAGTCGCATTGCGATATTATACGATTTTATGTTGTTCAAAATTAAGTATCTCTGATTTACGTGAGCCGCCTACGGACTGTTGGATATAACATAAAAAAAACAGTTTGTCCCAGCCGGGAATATTATTATATGCTGAAGAAAGTAGCTTCAAAATTAATTATTTTTTATTTATCTATTGCCTACAAACTTAGGATCCTTACGTGCATTCAAATATTTCCTCTTCAATTAATTGAATGAAGATTAATTTACAAAAATAACGAGGAAAAACCTATCTCCAATCTTGGAATATTCCAAAAAACAATTAACGCTAAAGAGTGTATCTTTACACCCCTTTTTAATAGCAGTCAAGCCTCCTCTGATAAATTATTTTTGGCCAAGATGAAGGACGTAATGTAAGACTCAAAAAATGAAGCAATTTAATCATTTTATTCAGAAGAAGAGAAGATATAATGTGGAAATTATGCTGAAACAATTGCAAGGGATAAAAATGAATACTTATATCGTTTTGCACCAAAGAGTCTGTTGCTTGCCGGATAAAATTAAACGGATTCGTGAATATACGACCACTTTGTTAAGATAATTTGTAGATAACTCAGATAAAAGTATTGTAATGAACAATATGACTCGTAGGCCAATTAAAGAGGTAGCTACATAATATCAAACAGAGTAAAACAAAAGGTCGGAACTTGCATACCATTTAAGGCACTATATTAAGATAAGAGCTTGAGACGCAATTATTAAGCAGTACAAGTAAGGAGTGTAAGATTGTGTATGATTTCTTTTATTAGTCTACCAGGTTCATGAAAGTGTGTCGATATCATCTTTTGAAATTACAGAAAGTAGTTTTCTCTATGTCGAGATGAACAATATGGAGATAATGCGTAGATAATAATGCTGTTCCAAATAAATTAAATAATTATATCACCCGAAAACCTATATTATAGTAATATAGGTTTACACGTGCCCCTCTATGTCTGCAAAATAATATGGTACAATTATGCTATAGAATATTTCAATTTAGGTTATGAATTAATTAAACATATGGCATTTGTCTAGCATATAATAGGGCTCGGAATATTTATTAAGCATTAATTAAACACGTATCTGTTATGCGTGTAATATTGTGAACTCTCATGAAGCAGAAGCGCTCGCGATAATCGTAAATCGATTACAAATTGCCGTATATAATTACAATGTGTAACAATATTCTGTTATAAACACGATTATAACTAAGCATTTATATACCGCAGTAATGTGATTAAACATTTACGTGGCAAATTGGGGTTTAGTGTAGATCAATTGATTTACACTATTATGACATCTTGTGAAGTTGTGAACATTTTGTTTTTGTATTAGTGGTATTAAATCTTATAACGTTTTTTAACATACATTATCTATAATTAGATTAAAATATTCATAGATTATTGTTTTAAAATTAAAACATAAATGAAAAAGAAAACCTTCTGTGAGTAAATAACTCAGTGCACAAATAC
The DNA here is from genome assembly GCF_061535395.1 of Colias eurytheme. NCBI lineage: Eukaryota > Metazoa > Arthropoda > Insecta > Lepidoptera > Pieridae > Colias > Colias eurytheme. The sequence goes on along the minus strand of NC_142981.1, from coordinate 8,376,380 downwards.
ACTGCAAGGTAGATAAGTATTATTTTTTTCCTTCACTTTAGTAAGAATACAAATTGCACATTCCAAAAACACTTCTAACAACTATTATACTGCAATTTTGCTATCTCAAGTACATACACTTGTTGTAATGCTTAAAAGTGTTATGTGTCCCCGAGATACCGATGTACGGGGACACTCCAAAAGTTTCCTGAATAGATTCGAAAAGGTCTCACAACGGGCGCGGTTATCGAAAAACGTTCTTGAGATATCCATAATGTTTTATTAAATGTCATCCGCAATATAATGAGGTGCGAGGGATCTAACATTTGCGGGAGAGGCGCTACAGAAATATGTGCGAAGTATTATGGAGTGCCGTTGTAAGTCAATGAAGCGGCAAATGGGGTGTTCTCGCCGCTTCGATGAGGGCACACTCTAATAAATAAAATTATGCCTTAGAAATTACAAGAATACGCGCGACCGTCAGCGATCCCCGCGAGATTGGATGCTGGAGATTTTCATCGATATCCTCCAATAATGAATCTAATATGTAGTAAGCTTTGAAAACATGACCGTGTTGCGGCGACGAAATGAGATTGCTTTCGCCGAGGACAGAGGTGGCGCGTCGTTTATTCATAACGTTGTAAGTGAACTGATACAGTAATCTACACAATTATTTAAATATTATATTTTCTAACAGTGTAAAACTAAATAACACAATGCCACTTAACATTACAAGTGTTTAAATGTCTTTTATACCACATAGCCTAAAATAAAAAATTGTACTCATACACAAAACGGAAATAAAGTAAGATGTTCTGAAATGTCTGATTAAAGACGTCGACGAAATACGAGGTGGGTAGGGGTATCAAACGACATAATATTAAACGGAGCTTAGTGTTCACACAATATGTACTTCATGTGGTAAATTATACACATTAAATTTAATTTCAGTCACCGAGTTCATTAGGCGCCTCTGGAAGTTAAGATGCCACTCATACGATTATCATTAAAGCGATACGTTTCAACTAAATTAAGATCAATTCGCAAAGGTTCTGCCACGAAATGTGAAAATTAATTTATGAACGGTGTGACGGAAATAATTCGAGCGAACGCTTAATGAACGTTAATTTCATTTAACAAAAAGCTATTTAAGGTAATAATTTTCAATTGCTTCTCTGCGGTTTGTTTCAATAAGATAATGTTTTAGTATATTAAATATTGGTTTGCGTTCAGTGCAAAATAAGTGGTAGAGTTCTACGTTTTTTCTTATTCCTTTGAACGGATTTATAAATTACTAGGTTTCAGCCCGCGGCTTCGCCCGCGCGGTCAAAGAAAAACCCGCATAGTTCCCGTTCCCATGGGATTTCCGGGATTGCGTCATTTTTCAGGGATAAAAAGTAGCCTATGTCCTTTCTCGGGAATCAAAATATTTCCATATCAAATTTCATGAAAATTGGTTCAGTAGTTTAGGCGTGATTGAGTAACAGACAGACAGACAGAGTTACTTTCGCATTTATAATATTAGTATGGATGATTGCAAAGACATTGTCGTTTACAAGTATGATGTCGTTTACTAGTACTAGTAATATAACTACTAATTTAGAAATTAGCATGTGTATATTAGAACCGTGGAACAACAATCAAAGGGCCCAAGTGATGATCTTGGGCCCGCACCTATCCCCGCATCACTCACGATAATAGCCGGCTCCGTGGTGCGACGCTAAATGTAAATCGCTCTAATTTATATGCGCGATAACGTCGCCGTACTGCTGTTAACTGTAATTATATTACCAAGCGAGGACGTGTTGATCAAAATGTCTGATTAAATGCCCGTGATGAGATCCCAGAAAAAATTGTGACATCACGAGTTACTAAAAGTGCTACGATATCCAACGAACACGTTGCTGCAATACGTGAAAATATAAAATGGAACGAAAAGAAACGTATGTTCCCCGTAAACGGTGACGTATACTAAATTGCATTAGGGGTGTCCTAACAAACAAGTTTATAAACAAGGAAGATTGTTCTCTTGATGTAGCGTGAAAACATATTGACAATGCCCAATGGGCAATCTATTTGACTAATTATCCGCCGAGGGCCATTGTCGGCCATCTTGCTTGTGGAATGAACCTTGTTCTCTCAATGCCTTCCTGTGTTATACGATCGTGTCGGGATCTACGTATACAGCGGAATATTATATCAATTCTATGCACGATTGATTAACCAAAATGCTTCAAAGCGCCGTCTGAATGGCGTGCTAATCGATAGCAAACAGCAAGAAAATGGAACACGAAACGCTGTTTAATTATAACACTAGATAAGTTAACAATCTCGAGACGGTCTGACTGCGGCTTATCTGGCGCCAAATGTTTCAAAGGAACTTTTAACGAGTTTAAAGTTGGGCCCAAGTGTAGTGCACCCGCAGCGAGTGTGGCGCTCGGCGCTTCCGTTGCTTAAGATTAATTAAACAATTGCACGATGGCTCCTTGAAAACACTCCGACATGTCTCGGCCTGTCGTCGCCAACCTTGCCAAATTAAAGCCATAAATCAAATTTGCCGACCGGAAACAGAGAAATGTAATAATGAAGCACTAACCTACGGTACGAGCGCTACAAGAATTCGTTCTTGATTAATTTCTTTATTATAACTAGTTCCCGCTACTAAGAGTGGCCATCGCTGGAAACGAAAATTTATTACCCGTTGAAATTAATATTATGCGACTCAAGAAATCGTATTATCAATGTAAGTATTTAGTGGAAATAAAATTTAAAGTTGTTTACCGTGCACGTGTGATCATGAAGCATGGTACTACCACAGTATTACCAGGAAATAATGGTAATACTGTGGTACTACAGTCTATATCATCGCATCTATGGCTTATGAATTACGAATGCGAGTCGTAAATTGGATAGATACTAAAAGTGGTTAGTATCAGTAATAAAATTGAAAAGCAATTGGATGATGGATAAAAATTGATATTTGCACGGGGCTATTCGGCGGGCTGCGTTAAAATTTACAGTTCAGAGGAAGAAGGTGAGTTTGAAACATCGGCTTCGTTCGATCTGCTCGTAACTCAACTTCAATTTATGTGCGTGCACTTCTGACGCGCTAAAAGATTAGTCGCTAGTCCGCCGATAGAGAAAAATAACTATTACGCGCTAGTAAAGTGCGTCAAAGCTTCGCAATGCTGTTGAGTGTTGGCTCAGCTACGCTCAATAATTGATTTTCACTAATATTATACATGTACTTTACGCTTAATTTTTGCACATTGTAAATGTATTCGACCTTATGACTAAGTTTTAAAATAATATAATTCCTGATGATGTAGGTAATTTAATCCTCAAATCAATATTTGGATCAATGTTGACATTACGAATCATCTATTCTTTGTTTTCGATAAGAAAAATCCGTGTAAACCCATTCATAGAATGAATTTTTCTTACAAAAAAGTTCGGCTCCAAGTTTGATTGCGCAATCAATTTATGAGACCAATCACAGATCGTATTTTAGCCAGTCCTGGGAGAATCACCAACCAAAGACCTCGATTGTTTCATTTGACAAGTTGTTTGTGTTTCGCTTGACAAATTACTTATGAGGTTAAAAATACAATTCGCATGATTTATCTGAGGAACTCTATTAATTGTGACGTCTTCTTCTTATATATAAAAATGAATTGCTAAATGTGTTGGTAAGCGCATAACTCGAGAACGGCTGAACCGATTTCGATAATTCTTTTTTTAATATATTCCTTGAAGTACGAGGATGGTTTTTATGTAGAGAAAACGTAAATATGTACCACGGGCGAAGCCGGGGCGGACCGCTAGTTTATCATAAAATACCTACTAGATTGTAAAGACATTAAATGCCTTTACTAGAACTCGATACTTTTCTGAAAATGTAAAGATACTTAAATTTATATTCTATGAATTAAGTTCAAAATCAAATTTGACAACTCTGTATCTTTTATTAAATAGGTATAAAACTACCCAATTTATCTTAAAAAAAGCTGGGGCAATATTATTTTTTAACTATTGAACAGAAAGAGTTAGAAATTCCATATCGTATACTTTAAAATCAGCTATATTTAAATAGCATCAGTAATAATTTATGACGCTGAAGCCAGCATATGAATACTACTATAGCATTGCGAGGTTTGATAAAATATTTGAATTATTAAACATATTTGCACTCTCCATATTCGATGTCCATACCATTGTATGAAAATTTAATTTGGGAATATTAACTGAAACAACCAATAGGCATTTCTCTTACTGGTAGATTTGTATTGCTAAAATTACAAAATATTTGTAGTTTACAGTTAAATTATCAAATGTAATATTGTTAATCAGAAACCTTTTGGAAAAAACGTGTTTCATTTATGTAAATGTATTGTTTTTGCCCTTATTTTGTCCTATTATGCCGGAGGGAGTATTTCGCTCGCAGAATCGCTAAATTATGCTTTTTAAAGTACTTAATGTATACAGGTGAATTTTCTTCTTTACCATCAGTTGTTGTTTACCGTCTTTTTTTCCAATCTAATTGTAAGAGCGATTTAAAAATTCGAAACTAGTAACTTGTTTCTATTGTATAAAGAAAACGAAAATTGGCAAGAGCTTTTTGTTACCATGTAGAACATGCACGTTTAGGGTTGTGTAAAATTTCCGTAAGTAGGATATTTTGTGTATGGCCGAATTTGTTATTTTATGAATCCCATAAGGTTATCCTATATATTGTGGGCGAGGGTAGACCGGTGCGGCGCGGCGTCAGCGCGGCCGTCCGCCGGGGACGGGAATGTAATATCAAAAGAGTGGTGATATTGTGGTTTCTAACTTTTATGACCGTCCGAGGAGCCGCCATTCACTAAACTTACTTAAAATTAATTTCGTTATATCATCTGTACATCTTTAATGATACTGAAGTGAATTTGACGAGCTTGACGCTTAAGACTATTATGTATTTATGAAACTTGCTAGAGCGTGCTATGACCGTACGACCAATTATTTTACAGGTATTTTGTTATTGTGGTACAGATTTACCCAATTGACTGCGGCTGTACAAGATTTTCTTTTTAATTATTTTGTTCACTCATTTGAAGAATCGTTATGAAGAGATATTTCGTGAATAATACATGTAATAGATATTTCATGTTTTTGTATTATGATTATGGAAATAGAATAATACCACTTTTTTATTTATGGTTGCATTGCTTAATTATTGTTTCATACATATATATAACAATTATTCAAGTTTCTACTTACGTATAGGATTAATAAGTTCTAAATGTCATATAAAAATTAACTATTCTATGCGTATGCATACATATTCAGACAATTCACCGACATAGGATGCACCGACAGTTTCAAATTGAAAGTCATTTTTTGTGTTTATACTGCATGAAACCGATTTAGTTATAGACTAAACATAAGTGATGCGTGCACAAACTATGTGCATGTCTGTGTTATTTATTTTACTAGTGTGCCATTTATTCATTAATTGAAAAAAAGAAAACAATCACAATATCGCAAAGGGAAATCATCGTTTAAAACCTTTTCCACGAAGCCTCTCCACAGCTATCGCATAAAACTTTACGTTCCCAATAAATATTGTTCCGTAACGAAGTTTACGAGGAAATTCGAATGAAATAAGAATCGAATTATCTGAAATAACATGCAGTTTGGTACACAAACAATGCAAGAGACAATTGTGTGCATCGGGAGGGTCGGCAAAAACGTCGAGAGGTAGGGCGTGACTTAATTGCAATGTGCTCGTTAACACCGATCCGATTTCGTGGGTGGCTACCTGAATGCCTGAACTTTAAAACTGGAAATGTTTCCCGCTCAAAATTAATAGTTTGTTTACCGTGCAGCGCTAAGAAAATTCACCATTTTCACGATTCTCGCTCTTTGTCCTATTGCATAAAATACGCCTTAACTTTGTGATTTAAATATTTTGTGCCGGAATGCTTAATATTTTAAACGAATAACACCGAAGGTAAAAATTTTAACAAATCAACATGTTCAGCATTTCTGTCTAAACGTAATTTAATTTTTAATTACGAGTGTTCGAGTTGCTCTTAAACAGATTTATTTACAAAGCTTTTTAAATATTGACTATCGATAAAAGGTTTGCACTGGAACAATGATAAAATATTTAAATAACAAGTCTCGTTATGTTTTAATATTCATAAATGTCAGAGAGAGATAGGATTTCAGATTGTGAATATTCTCGGTCGGAGCGATAAACGCTTACGTATAATTGCTTCGGAGTTTAAATCCTTTTATCACTAACTTTTATTATTTCAAAAGTCCTTAAATTAAAACAATTACATTGTTTTGTGAGAGTGAGATTATGACAAGGCGGCAGATTGACGTGGACAAAAATGTTTTACGGAATCCACTTCGTTTAAATGCAGGGTCGGAGAAGGGTCAGAAATATTCAACTTTTATTAGAGGATTCTAATTTTTTAACAATGTTGCGTTGAATTTAAGAGTATTTAACTTTTAACTCTCTTGTTTACGGAAAGATTCGAGCTTCGTTGGACTTTTCTGTTATAAAAGAAATATTTTCAGGTTTCGTCGTCGTGTTATTTATAAATTCGATAATAAACAGCATGTAAGAAACTGGAATTGTCAGTAAACTTGTACAAAACTACTAGTATTACAGGAGCCAATAAATATTATTTATAAAACACAAAAGTCAGAGATCTTGCTGAAAATGTAAATACATTATTGTATTCTATTTTTAAACCTATCTAAAGTCATCGCCTACAACCTCCAACGATACCTGACATTTATAGGTACGGACGGGAAAATGTTTCCATCCCTTGAGTTGAAGAAAAGTAAATCGAATGTCGGATTTAAATTACGCGGTAGCAACTAAATTTGACCACCTTGGGAAGAGGGTTTCATACAATCAATCAAAACAATGGCATAAAGGGTCTTAAACTTTTGACTATTATCTACGCTAAACATAAAATTATATAATATAAATCCATCTCTGATCATGTCTCAGTAATATTGTATAATACTTGTATAAAAGTTGCATGAAAACAAATGAAATAAGTACAACCCGAATTTATACTCATTACATTTGTTATTTACATAAATTATTGCTACATACTCCTATTTATGAACTTTCATCTTGATAAAGGTCTCATAAAAACCTATTACATTTTCTACATGTTCCAGTGACTCGTTCGTAAAAACCATTGTTATTTATGTCGTTACTTCCCTCCTATTTCATTCTTGTCCGCTTTGGTTTATTTGTCTTTGGGATCTGAGGGTACATTAACGTATTTTTCTTCTCTATTAGGAAGTCAACTCACCTTCAAACTTTGCGTTCATCGAAATCCGAGCTAGCGATGTTTGTTTGCTTGTTTTTTATTTTGTAGATAAGTTAAATAAAAGTTTACGATTGATTGTATTGTCGGAGAGCTCGTAATTACAAGAGCGGGGGAACAGCGCTTAAGTGATTTACGATTTACGCTGAAAACACTACTGTAAAAGTATAAATGACTTATATCTTTTTGGTTGTTTACGAAACAGCGGTCTAGTATAACAGTGAGTCATGCTGCAATGTATAGGCGATCTATTTTAAGACGTCCTTCGCACGAATTCATAGCGCCCATTAACATTCATTGCTGTCTGCGATTTAAAATTTTATGGATTTCCAGAAATATGGAGGGTGAAATATATGTTGCGTAATTTACGATTATTTAAATATGAAATTATTAATATTGTCCTTTTTGTAATTTAACGAGCTTACCGGTGAGTACCTACTACCTACCTACGTGCTTTTATATATTGCATGAGTTGTCGACGCGTGCGCAATTTAGTCCCAGTCTTCTTTTTAGATAATTTATAGTATTTTTCATCATAAACAAATCACAAATCGTTGTTCATAGGAATACACGATATCAATGTTTACCTACATGAATAGGATGTCTGACTTTCTCATTTGAATTAACCCTTTTCTGTGAAACGCATCAGCGTAGATACTTTGTTTATAAAGCAAGCAAGACGTCTTAGTAGCGAAGTCTAAGAGAAAATTAGGTTCAAAGCTCAATTAGCGAAGCAGTCCTGAAATTAAATTAGTCGCGCAATAATACGCAAGGAAGTTGCGAACAAATTGCCAGAAAGAATAAATCCATTCTTGTGGATCGGTTGCATGAAAATTGCAGCGGCAATGGTAGCGAGCCATCGCCAGCGGAGCGCACAATTATAACGAGACCAAATAAATCACAATGAGTTGCGGCATATTAGGACTGTTCCACTACAAAATAGGAAGATGAAGGCGAGCTCGATGAGAAACATAAAACTCGGCCAATACGGAACGCGCCTATTTTTTTTATCCATGAATTTTAACAGTAGCAATCATAAATATGGTTTGCATTTGCCAACTATTTTTTAGTACAGTTTTATGGGATTTTATTATATTTTACGACGGTGTTTCCAAGTGAATTAATATATTGGCTATGAAAAGACAGAAGTATTTGGAACTCGGCCGAAGTTTATACATTTAACGAATGTTATGATAAAATTGTTGTAGTCGAGTTCTATTTTAAGGCCGTCTAAATTTATGTCCTTGGTAGTTGTTTCTAATTCAGTATTGCGTAATGTTGTTTTCGTAAAATATGTTGTGCCATTTTAATATAATAATATCTAACCAATTTGCGTTATATTTATAGATATACGAATGTATTATAGTTATAATTAGTAGATATGATATTTTATCATGTAAATGATTCACTGCCAATTTACAATTACAGCAGCATGTATTTTCTTTAAATTGACTATTGTAGATATGTATAAAATAATATGACTATACTTTAAATTACGTTTGACCCTCCTTTAGGTTTAATTGATATAAAAACACAGTAAACAAAGAAAGGAAAATGCAAACAAAAAATTTTATAAAAAAAATATTTCAATTATTTTAGAAACAAAAGTAATGAGCTGGATTCCATAAAAGAAATGTCCCAATTATAGCGATATTTGCTCCTACTTCACGAAACCATAAAATATGATAAGAATCAAGCAATGAGATACAGACGAAATCCCATTTATTTGTATTTACGAGCAAATTGGGCCTTGACCTGGCCGAACCAACTTACGCTTATTCACAGCTCCGGAAAATACACGCGACTTAATGTAAACAAGACTACAAAGAATGCTGCCGAATTGAATTCTTCGATTAAATAGAGGATTGTTCGAGTGGATTCGACGACGTTTACGTAATCAGGGGGTGCGTCGGTGACAGTGCATTGCATTCGATGCGGGCGCAGTATTGCTGGCCGGCGGCAAACAACGCCGCGCTCCGCGGCAGCTGCGCGCCTGCACCCGACGCGCAATATCCCTCTTGCAAAATAAAAGAATTTCTCGCGACGACAATTGTTCGCCTTCTTTACCCTCTCACCCTTACCCAAGAAATACAAACGTGCGCCTTCGAATGACTTTACAAAAATTTGCATGGCATGAGCTTCTTTTTTTCTATATATTTTCACGTTCAGAAAAGCAATTTTTGTACGTCGCCCGCGATACGGAACGCGGGAAATTGCACTCGTTCCTCGACGGACTGGCAGAACGCAGCGAATGGAGTCGCGCAGTATTGTGCCGAGTGGAGGCAAGCGATTGCTTCGCGCTTTATTGCCACTGTTCTTTCTATTATGAACTATTCAATATATCCAAACAAATAGTCTTTCTTTTAAAGTTTAAGAGCCGAAGACATTCGTTCAATTTTAGACCCTATACGATACAATAAAGATTACTTACAAATAATAATTTCACGTACCGGCTTAAGAATGGTTGGCAATTAAGGAACTTTAGAATCGCAGCAGTCCTGATTTACAGAAAGAGTTTCGCAACAGTTGTAGTTATTTTCCGATGTTGTGAAATTTAATTAGCCAGAGAGATCCCCGCCCGCTGCGTCTTCGTATACTAGCAAATTATCTTCGTTACGCGCCGGAGGACAATAAAGTAATTGTTAATCACTTTAAGATGTTGCTCGTCTCGTTTTGATTGCTTGCAATCAGATAACTATACATTGCTAACATTTAGTTGCAGTTTTAAACAAAATACATTTATAGCTTGGCCATAAATAACTCATAATCGGTGTCAATTGGAGTGACCTGAATCAAACTTCGGACGCTCCTCTGGAACGTATTTGTGTAACACTTAAAATGTTTGAGAGTTGATTTAAGAAACCAGGTGTAACATAAATCTACAGATCCTTGAAAATAATCCGAGAACATTTGGACCGCGTGGTAATTTAGAACGATGTTGTCAAATGGTTAGGAGCATTTTGTAAGTATAACAAATCGGTTGGTGTGAACCTCAGAGGTGTTCATGAAGTGAACACGGGCTTTGTGATGTGAAAGTCTTGATTTACGAGTATTACATTTTAATTTCATTCCCTCAGCAATAACTTAAAATGTGAAGGTAACATTTATACCGAATAATAAGAAGTCTTTATATCTCGATTTAAAAAAAAGGAACGTAATAATTATTTGATTAAAATTAAAGTACCTACTCCATATAATTTAATAAATCGCAAATATACCTACCTACTGAATATATTGTAATACACACTGTAAAGGAAACGAGAATAGTTGATATTTATTATATTGAACGGCCAGTCGTAACTTAACAAAACATGAGCCCCAACGATTGGCAGTAAAATGTATATTATATATCGTACGGAGCTATACTGTCCGACTTGTATGTTTAAAGCCTCATAATAAGACGACAGGGGAGGATACAAATCATAATAAATTTGGCGGACTTATTAAGTCAGCCGCCAAACAATGGAGCGAGTTATTGGCGATCTACCCTCGTTTTATCTAGCTGCCCACCCCCGCCCGGCTCCATCTCCTTCGACTAAATGATAGAGCAATCGGAAAAAGCTCACAGGGACGAATACACCAATTAACACAGCGAGGGGTTAAACAGTTGAGAACTTGCGATGAGAAGATATTTTGCCATTGAGGACTCACCGTTTGATGTCTTTTCAGAAACATTTTCGGTATTTTTTTTTGTGGATTTCTATGAAATTCCCTTTTCATGTTCTTGATCACGAACTTTATTTTAATGATTCAATTATGGTGTTATATAATATTTCATTGGAATATTGACAAAATAAACGGGAATCAGGTAAAAAAATCTGAAATTATAGAATCATAAGTAAGAATTTTGTAGCTTATGTAACAGCGCTATAAATAACGTTTAGCCTTGTCACCACTCAAGTTAACGAATTGGTTTAGTCCAGGCTTAAGTATTTATTGATGATTAAACAATTAATCTCTTAGTCAACAATCTTACAAGCAATAAAAGTCGAATCATTATGAGGATGCTTACGAATTTTGAGGGATTACTTTAGCTGCTATTCATTTTGTACTAAGTAAATTTAATAAATGCGAATAAGATGTAAGAAACATTAAAGAAAATAGTTTGGGTTGAATAGAAATCTATACTAAAATATTTTAGAAGTATTTTTATATATACTAAAGTACCTACAAAGATTGTTGTTAAGAGAATTCTTATGAAAATAAGTAGCCTTATTTTCTATATATATACCTAAGAAATTAAAAGACGCGAAGTTAGTAAAATATTAGTTTGAACGTAATAAGAATGTACTGCGATTCTACACAGCTACCTAATTGATGTAGGTAGTTGATAACAAAACGCAGCTAGTCAACGACTATTAGTAAAGTGAGGGTAGTTGGGTCGAACGTCGTATAAACAGCGTCCGAGCCCCTAGGCACGATTCGTACGAATGCGCCACGAGACAAAGGAAAGTGGCAATTTATAGTATTCGACAGTTAAGCATGTTCGGACAGGAAACAGTGACAACTATATTGACAACTATTTATCCACAAAAATATTAAATCAAAAGTTACGTCTAACACGGCCATACTGACAATCGTACGTCCTCGTACGCCTTTTCTCGTATTACAGTACAACGGTAGTTCATCTCGGAATTACACAACCATCCTGCCTCGGCCACACTGACCTAACAGAACAATAACCACGTCCACATGACATAGCCACTCCGTTCGCGTATCTTGGTATATCCACGCTCGTTCGACTAGTGAAATACATCACTACGATACGCCAGCGACTAGATAATACCTCAACGCCAGAGTTCAACTAGCGATTTGGATCACTACACACAATTCCTTCGATGAACTACATTCCCGTTACAATAATCCACGTAACAAACTTTTACTTCACACAACGCACGAAAAAACACAAACGCCAGTATGCCGTTACAAAACTACGTAAACTCAAAACAATTAAAAGTGTAGGCTTGAATTCTATCCCGCTTCTGATATAAGAAATAAAGATGCGAAGCTAGTTTAATATTAGTTTGAATGTAATAAAAATGTACTGCGATTCTACACAGCTACCTAATTGATGTAGGTAGTTGATAACAAAACGCAGCTAGTCAACGACTATTAGTAAAGTGAGGGTAGTTGGGTCGAACGTCGTATAAACAGCGTCCGAGCCCCTAGGCACGATTCGTACGAATGCGCCACGAGTCAAAGAAACGCGGCAATTTATACTATTCAACAGCTAAGCATGTTCGGACAGGAAACAGTGACAACTAAAATGACAACTATTCATCCACATAAATATCAAATCAGAAGTTACGTCTAACACGGCCATACTGACAATCGTACGTCCTCGTACGCCTATTCTCGTATTACAACACTACGGTAGTTCATCTCGGGATTACACAACCATCCTGCCTCGGCCACACTGACCTGACAGAACAATAACCACATCCACATGACAGTGCCTACACTCCTTTCGCGTATCTTGGTATATCTACGCTCGTTCGACTAGTGAAATACATCACTACGATACGTCAGCGACTAGACAATACCTCAACGCCAGGGTTCGACTAGCGATTTGGATCACTACACACAATTCCTTCGATGAACTACATTCCCGTTACAATAATCCACGTAACAAATTTTTACTTCACACAACGCACGAAAAAACACAAACGCCAGTATGCCGTTACAAAACTCAAAACAATTAACAAGTGTAGGCTTGAATTCTATCCCACTTCTGATATAAGAAATTAAAAGACGCGAAGTTAGTTAAATATTAGTTTGAACGTAATAAGAATGTACTGCGATTCTACACAGCTACCTAATTGATGTAGGTAGTTGATAACAAAACGCAGCTAGTCAACGACTATTAGTAAAGTGAGGGTAGTTGGGTCGAACGTCGTGTAAACAGCGTCCGAGCCCCTAGGCACGATTCGTACGAATGCGCCACGAGACAAAGGAAAGTGGCAATTTATAGTATTCGACAGTTAAGCATGTTCGGACAGGAAACAGTGACAACTATATTGACAACTATTTATCCACAAAAATATTAAATCAAAAGTTACGTCTAACAATATTATAATAACTGTGTATTTCTCAAATTTAATTGGACATTAAAAATATAAATTTCACATATCTACCAATGTATGAATTTGTCTTATGACGTCATAGGTAATTATTACTTGTGTCACCTGTCTAATGAGTGCTCTTATCATATAAATATACTCTGACGGACACGCTATTAATAATAATAAATTATATTGCGTGACGAAATTGCGCAGCCGCAACATATTATGTGATGCGTGTTACAAATTTTTGTACGGGTCAGTGATAGAAATGTTATTTTAATAATACATAATTGTCAATAAAAATAATCGTATTGTTTTAATAATAAAAATTTGGCGAACAATTGTTTCATATTATACCAATCGCAGCTTGCAGATTATCGGTTTAGGGACATAAAGCTCACATATAGAGACATTTAAAGATAGAAATAGGTTTCGCAACAAACGAATAGCTATCCAATTTAACAAAATAGCTGCAATTACAATCCGAAAGTAGGCACAAAAGCTCGTAATGGCCGTCCTTCGACAACACATAAATAGAAGGTTTCGCGCCGATAGTTGTCTAAATATCGTCCAATAATGGCACAGAGGCCGAAAGTGTGGCCCAAACAATAATATCGCAAGACGGTGCGGACACGTAGCGACTCGCAGAATTAATCAGTTAGTCACACTTGCGCACAAAGTAAGGAAGAGTCGATTAGGAGGGTACCTTGAAGATTATTGAGACATTGGCGGCGGTCGCCAGCTGCGGCCGGAGAAGTTGCCGATATTGCTGCCTCGGACAGGGCTCCTTCTAACTTTCAACTGCCCACGAATTTGTACTACCATTCAAACTTTAGCATTTGATCGTCATTATTACAAAAATTGAGTCTGCTCACTTCGAGGGATTGCGCACTTGCTGGACTGACAAGGTTTCGGGTTTTCATGGTAGATATTACGATACCAGATACAGGTTTAACTTTATGTTTTACACATATTTAAGACATATTTTAACAGATTTATAAATAAATTAAATTATGCTCAATTGAAGACTACAATATTAAAATTCAGCAGAAATTAAAAAAAAAATGTTTAAAGTATACATCAAATAAAAACTACATTTTTTATAAATAAAACCATCCTTATTACCTTAACATATCTATCAAGAATAAGCTCAAAAATCTACACAGCTACGTGGAACCGGCTACACTCATTGCTACGAATATCTTGATGCTACAAATATCTCCTGAATAATTCAGTTATAAGTAGAGTCGAGTTCTACATCAACTATTCAGAGGACTTCATGTGCTGGTTTTTATTTCAATTCGTGCGTGCCGACGCAAAGGGTCGCCCCGAACTTTATGACAACCATTATACTTGTTTTCCTGTAATAAATTTTAAATTGACTTACGAAATTGTATCATGAACTCGAAAATTGAAATCGGTTGTTGCTTAACTGTTGTGTAACGATCGTCTTAGTTGGATAATCCTTTTTGAACATTTTAATTGAAATAAATGAAAACAGTACTTAAATTGTAAAGATACCTACAGATTTTTCTTTTGAAAAATGATAAGAGTTTATCAATTTATAAAGACCTACGCATACATTCAATCAGTACAAGTCCCCTCTAAAATGAGTTTCCAATCGAGTACGATTATTGCCATAATAAATTAAAGTATATTACCACAATATACAGTTTCATCTAGTAATGGCTTCTCAACGAGATTTGAAACCGCTATTTCTTGATTGTAAAGGGAACACATAACCGGTGATTTGCGGTAGCGGTCACTCATTCAGAAGACCAGTTACTTATTAAAGATAGGACTAATGATTACCCATTTGTCGATAGAGAAGCTTCGAGAAATATTATCTTTGTTAAAGGGTCGGAAAAATCATTAAAAGCCCACCGGCGAGGGAAATAAAAGCTTACTGAATTTAATAACTGTTAACGGTTTATATTTTTTATTATTTTATAATAATATAAGCTCTTTATATTAAAATCGTGCCTGAAGTTTGATTAACACGGATTTAATTGAATTTCAGAATTAGCGAGAAGTTAAAAAATTGTGAATTTTCCATGAATAATGGTGTCCGCTAGCCGTTGGGATAGAATTATGGCGCATGACATTATATTGCGTGTTCGCATTTTTTTTTTGTTTAATTAAAGGAAACATGCTTTCTTAAGTTATGCTTATTGATGAGAAAATAAATCCTTATTATTGTCATTAACTGTTGACTCATTGTTCTACCCATCCCACGATCACCCCATCACAAATGAAGTTCTACAAAACAAAATGTCCACAACCTCGAGCTTTGGAAGAGCAAACAGCTTAAGTAAGTGAATATTCAACCCTTCTGTCCAGTGCACGTTACCCTTTGTTTAGTCACGCTGCTCTGGTATGGCGTGAGATAACGTCAAGCAACATCCGATACGTCAGTCGGACTTGCCGGCTCCAACTGTCAATCACAACGCTGATTGGATTTCGATATTGCCGCCATCGCTGGCGTCATTGCGTTCCCTAACGCTTGGACCAACAAACTCCCGATTCAATTTATTCATCACAATTTGTTTTAGAAACAATCGCCAGTTTGCTGAGCTTAGTATATTATAGTGCAGTTTTGATTTTTTAACGCATGTTTTTTATGATATTCTATTATCGTTTTGGTTTTAAATCTAGTATTAGTGCGTTTTTCATTCCCTTGTATCATCGTTGGTATCATCTTATTGGTGGGTACAATTATTATTATCATGGAAAAGAAATGTATTTTTCAGATATAAGAAAAATATGTAAGTTACGGATTTCCCTACCACTTCCCGGTAAAGGTGAAGGTATTCGAAATTCACATTATTTATTGTTCTTAAAAAGTAACTAAAACGTGAAAGAACATGTACATAACCGTACATAAAATGAAAAAGTTTTATTACGAAATAAGAAATAATAGCAGCTGGTAGGTATTAGCATAATGGAGTTCAATTTTGCATAATAATTTAACTTTAAATTATAATTTATTTAAATATTTTTGCCGCGCAGACCAAAATATTAATCAGCTCATGACACGCAAACTAATTGATAGCAACGTTTTGAATTTCAATTCGATTATTCGAATAATTTTAATACATGCAATTTCATCATACACTTCACAACTGAAGAGCATCATAAAGTTAATAGTTATTGTTACTATTTTAACAGATCGTTTCGTATATGTTCAATGCTAAATTTGGAAAAACCCTTGTGTTTAAAAATTAAAATGGTGTGCATAAAAATAACATAATATATTATTCAATCCAAAATTTATTTTGTTACTTTAAGACATGCTGAAAATGGTTAATTGTTACTAATTTTCACATTTAATTTATTTTGAATATCTTAATCGAATGAAAATAACAATTAAACTTTATTATAAATTATTTATGTATCTAGTATATTTTATCAAAATTTTAGAGGAGGTACCTTTTACGGTAGTTAATTAAAACCTTAAAATATATTAACCTAATTCTGAAAGGGGCCGTAAAGTTTTTATATTTTCGGCGTCTGTGTAAACAAGTCTCGCATAGAATGTTCTAAATTAAATAACTCGAAGAAGGAGAATAATATAAACGTGTAATAATAGTTGAATACGGATTAAGTGGATATTTTCGCGGGTCCAGACCTGCTTACAATTACAAATGTATTATTTATTTATAGCGGGCAACGCACGGCTTCGTTCGGGTAAAGGAATTGATTTGTGCATAATTTAGTAGCGAAAACACCTCGCAGGGACTCCTTGTGTAATAAAAACAAAACATTCATTTGTTACTACTCTCATCCGAATAAATGAATACATTTTTAATGGAATCTCTCTTCTTTAGTAATCAAGAACTAAGTAACTTTTCTAATTTACCCGGCTGAAGATTTTTGTCACAAAATAATGAACGGTTGATTCCCTTTGACAGATCGTATCTAATATTTTATTCAAAACGAGGTTTCGTTATCATAATAATTAAATGCGCTTTATGAATGTCAAATCTTAGCCGAAGTTTTCTAAATAACTTTTCCCTGTGTAAGTTCAACAGATAGACTTTGCATGTTAATTACTTTGCGCAAAAGAAAATAAATTCAAAAGTAATTATTTAATTTGTAGAAGGATCAAAACATTAACTTATAAAATCTGCATAGATATTACGCATTATAGCGGGCAAATGATTAGCATAATAGACGGTAGAGATCTGCTTTACTATGCATCGTTAGAAAGTCTTGCTTATTATAATTCAGACATAAATAATAACTACTTAAATATAATATTCAGTTAATAACGAAATTACGCATGCAGATTGTAAATCACATATGTTTTTCTGACATATATACCTACAAAAGGTATGTAGAGCTAACATTTCCTTGAAGTTCATTTGATATTGCACATACTAACATAATATAAAGTACGAAAACATTTATAACAATAATGATAGGCCACTAGTGCACAACTAATGCCACCCACTGCGGCATGCTTTGTTAGAGGCAAGCTGAGTCAGATTCTTGTAGGTAATTAACCGTTGCTATAAATTAGAGCGGGCGGGTGTCCGGGGCTCATTGCGGATGCGAGGCACGGCCGGCCCAAGGATGCGGCGTCTAAACATTGTCACTGCACCGCCGCTCCAGCTGTGTTCGCTAGTTACTGCCCACACGACACACTACACTTTGAAATATCACCCTTCGATCCGCTTTACCGAGGCGATAAGCCGAGAGATGGACTCTAGCGACTTTATTAATCTATTCGCAATAAAGCTCAAACAATCAATGCAATATTGTATTTCATACCACTTTCATTGCGGTAACATTGGACAAGTTTTGTAATATGTAGTGCGCCGAGAAGGGAATAACACAATTTGAGTTTGTATCAAATTCGGAATTTCAGCTAGTTGTTATGATACACGCCAAGTCGCGCTCTACGTCCAGTAGCTTCAGGTAATCGCTCCACGCTCACGTATCTGATGGAGTTTCCAAGCTTCTAAACTAGTTCGTCTGTTGTCGGAAACTTCCGACGCCGCGCCTTACTGTGCGAGGTGCATGTTCAGACTTGTTCCGATAAGGAGCTAGATTCAGTCCTAAATCCTAAAGCGCGCTTAGCTCTGCTGATGTTAGCGAAATGTTCTGTGGGCAATTAAAAGTTTGAGGAAAACGTTTCCCGATTTATTTCTATATCAATAGCACTTTAACTTTGTGAGGTGCTCAAACAGTTATCGCGTTCCATATGTGCATACCGATATCCAGTAATATCGACTTCATGGAATTTAGTTTCGTAAGAGTACCCTGTGCCAGAGGAATAAGACCTAGTTTCGCCTGCGCATCTCTGTAAGCTTTTGATTTTTGGTCTCTACTTCGTTTTACCTTTACAACAATATTCATTCAATATGACGATCACGACGTACCACATTCCAAATTGTAGCGGCGCTGGGGAAGCGATCGCGCGACGCCGAGCGCCGACATCCCGAACGACGCTACAGCTATGAGACTTATGAGGATTACACGAAAATGCGTATTCGATGACATTTTTCGGGCCCGTAGAAAAAGATGAAATATAAGGAATTCTAAACGTGACTGGAATATTGAGGTAGGTGGCACCTATTACCGATCTATGTGCGTTCTTTTCGCGGTCGGGCGGGCGAGCGTCGATGAAACGGAGCGTGACGTTCCATTCCTGATATAAAAATGTAAGTATGAAAAAGCTTTGTTAAACGCGGCTTGGCTTCGGCGAAGTGGCAAAGTTTCAAGTGGAAAACTTTCTAGGCAAAATCTTTTGCGGAAAACGATTAAATTTTAAGAATATTTGTACTGTTAGTGCCGCTTTGAATGGAATGTCTTTTGTAAGACTTTAATTACATCGATTTATCTGTATTTAAACGGCTATCGAAACTTTCATAATTTTCCCATCCTTAAAAATCCCTATTATAATACTAGACAATAATTTAAATCTTTATAGAGTAGATAATTTATATTTAAAAGCGTATTAACAACAATATTGGAATAGCCGATGTAAATTAATAAGTACCTAATATCAAATTTTACAGAAGCAACACCTAACAAAATATAACAAATTAAATAGTTCATTCCTATTAGTTCCCATTCTACAGTATTGCGCCAAAATCGGTATTCGAGGTTAGTCTATTCACGGAGAAGATTATTTTAACGAAATAATTAAATTTGTGGAAGTCCAGCGCTCTGCGAACGTAAGCAGAATCTAGAATGGAGATTTCATTTGGTGTCAACTGAATTTAATGTTAGAATGTACTTCTGTTGGTATTCTGGGATATTAGTGGAGTTACAAAAATAAAGTAACAAAAATATACATGTTATTTATCAACTTCCTTAAGCATATTATGGTGTAGGACTGCACAAACTCGTTGACGTCAACATATTATAATATATAGAGACGGAAATATTTTATAAGGTTATTTTTACCATTAACAAACTCTTCTTTAACGACGTATAGATAACATCATAAAGGAATAGATTACTTAACACAGTCATTTAATTCAACGCAACCATCCACTTAACTGAGCTAATGGCAACCCAAGTTTCCACCAGGAACAAACGAGTTTTGTAAATTTAACACGCTCGATTAGTTACCGGCCAGCTATTAAACAGTTGGATCGAAAGGAATAAAATCAGTACATGCATTAGAATTCAGCGCACGTGGACAGCGGCACAAGGTTTTGCTGAGGGTTGCGGCGCTACCGCAGTGCGCCGGCCACCGCCGGCCGAAAGATCCCTACCTGTTCTAAGACAATTACCTACGTAAACGGAAAATTGTTCGCCATCTACGAGACATGCCCGATCGGATACATAAACTGCTGCAATACAACTTTGTAGCAATCTGAATTTCGCAATATCGAATGTGGCATTCGTTTATGAATTTGTTGGATATTAGACGTTCGATTTCATAAATTTAAATTTAGTCACAAATTCTGTCTTTGCAGCTTTGAATAAATTGTAATTACCGTATTTTGGTAGACATTATTTAACCTACATATTTACTACAAACATGTTATGATGGCATGGGAATAGTATCCGTATGTGGTGATATCACAAAATATACATAAATAACAATGATAACGTCATGCACAAACCATAAAATGCATTTAAAACAGTGAAAACAGTAGCGTCACGAGTAGTTTAATATCGAGAACAATATTTTCACAAAGTTTCGCTTGTCGCGCGACTCGCGTCAACTGAAACATGCATTGCTCTAACGAGTGTTTCACGCTTTGCAGTCTGAGGAGATATCTACGAAATATGGCGTCTTGCCGCATAATCGAGTACTTGACGAAATAAAGAAGGAATTGATACTCGTTAAACTGATTTTATTTTGATTATAATAAAAGACACGAAAGAAACTCTCGTAACTAGAGTTTGGTTGGGTGTATTGTCATTGACTTTAAAGCAATATATTTTCTACAGTGTTTACACATTGAATTTTATAATAAAATTGATTTATGTTTAACGAAATCATTAAATGAAACTATAAAAATACTGTGTATGTGCTACATAAACACCATCATTAGAACTAAGATTATCTAGGATATAGATCCTAGATAAGATTAGTATCTAGAGAGCTTTTCGTAAGTTCTATAAACAAATTTTTAAATCTAGTACATTGCGATATCCTTGGACAAAAAATGATCGCTTATACAATACCAGTATTATCATTCCGTGAATAACAAAGTAGCAACAACGTACGTCAAGTTAATTATCTTATACGCTCAAGTGAAACTGTATCCGGTTCTAGAATTCTGGAAGGTTGGTTTGCGTTGTTGACGTTTCGTCTAGAAAGTTGGCTTGGAATGACACACTTAGCCTGAGCAGTTGCCTCAGTAAATCCATGCTTCGTTAGAATTTAACTCCCATTCTGATTCAAGCCACAAATTAGTGAACCCGAATTGGATCGCTTTGTAAATCTAAAACTTCATATAACCATATTTTGATAACGGCTTACATTGTTTTCGGGAAGCTATATTAATACGTTAATATTCATAGAGGCATAATACGCGACGTGATATAAATTGAAAGTGAATAACAACATAGACCCTCATTACAAAAACTAAACTAAGCTCCGAGTTACTCTGCCTGAATTATTATCAGTGTGAAACAATTACAAGTTTTAACTTTAATTCGATTGTAATTTACCATTTACATTGTTATTTATGTTTCATAAATCCACAATGTTTTAATAAAGTTACGCATATTATCTCTACCTACAGTAACATATAATTCCCAACTTAAATGTAAAGTAAAATTATTGTATTTCAATACATCGGTATCGGGCATAAGTAAAATTGTAAATATTTAAAATACACCAATTGCAATATAATATTAAGTTAACGCCGGCCGCTCGGGCGAGTAATACTTCGCATTTAACGTCTGAGTGAGGGCCATTAACAATAAATCCCGTTGTTTACTCCTCCCCACTTACTCCACACCCCGACTGACGTTAATCAGCTTCCTGCTCTAGAAGTCTAGATTACATAACGCCGTCTAGTCTATTTCTTTTGTTTTGAGACCGGTCAGCGAGGATATTGTGATATTGTTTTGACTTTTTATACGGCTACGTAACAGATGTTATTAAAAGTTTTCATCATAAACATTTTGGATAGCGAAAACCGTATTCCGTTTTAAAGAATAAAATATTTTATTGGCATCGATGGCAGAAGCAAATTTAATAGAGTATTTTATTATTATGAAAAAGCTGCATTTTACTATGAAAATATGTACGCTACATTTTTATTCATTTGATTAAGAAAGATAAGCGGAAATTCGATACGATTTTACCGGAAACAAGCTCTACATTCCGAAAACGACTTATCCCAAAATTGGCTATAATTTTGTCTTCTTGACATTCGTTTTGTTGAATATTAATAAAGTTCCTCAACACAAAATTCACCGCAAAGATATGTTACAAAAATTCATAAATGTACATTCTATTCTTTTCTGAAAATAAATCCTAGAACATAAAACACATCTTGCCAAATATCATAAATCTGCTATCTAGGTCCTTTGCATAACTCCAGTTGCTTAGCTCGTTTATATTTCAATATACGAAATAACACATAGAGCACAGTAGTCGTATAAACTTTTGAACAAAACGAAAACTATATAAATTCAAGTTGCGCGAAAAAGTAGAAAACTAAAAGCAAAATGTTAACTCAATTTTGTATAAGTGGAAATCCCTGAAGAGCTGTTTTTAAGCCGTGCAGACATAAATTTCACAGTTAAGTTTATGTTTAACTCATTATTTCGCTAACCACATTATCTGGTAAAGTGAAGCCTTCGATTGTTATAAGTTGTTACAGTTTACGTGTAAAGAAAATTCATGTCAAGTGAACTGAGCCTTACCGTGCGAGGGATTATAGATCAGGGGCCTTAGACAAAGTAACAATTACAAAACGATAACGAAGTTAGAAATCGCAAAAATGTATGGGATTGACATTAGATAGACCACGTGATCTAACGCGGCGTATGTCAATCCCATACATTTTTGCGATTTCTAACTTCGTTATCGTTTTGTAATTGTTACTTTGTCTACTGGGCCAGTGCTTAAGCTTACTATCGAACACAATGTAACACGGGCCATTGAATCTCATAATATAAATAGAACGTGTTAATGCTATTTTTCTATAAGTCATTTTATGGATAAAATCAATGAATACCTTAAGAGGTTTACATAGCTCAAACTCTACTTAAAATGGTTTGAGATCTTGTCCTTCTTATCGTATTTATTTGAACCCAACATTTGCAACTCTTAGAGATTACACTCAACATTATTTTGTTTTAGATATTACACATAATAGTAAGATAACTTGTCATTTTACGCTTAAACTAATATAACGTATCGATTACATCCTTCAAATAATTTCTGTATCTATATTGTAATAATGGCTTTATCCATAAAAGAACAATGCTTAACATAAAGCTAACGTGAGATGGCACAATTCCGTATCATGCATGAAAAGGAGTCTTGACATTCTAGTCACGTTGAATATTTCTTATTTTCTTTGCCTCATTTGTCCTCAAGTCGGAATAGCATCAGGCTATACCAGTGTTTTCTGAAAGAGCTCCCGCGAGCGGTTTTTTACTTGTCGCACTCACAAATATAATTTTATTACATCCACATTATAGAATAAGTAGGAAATATGTCACACCGATATCGTTTTCATGTTTCATTGTAATGCTTCAGGCTATATCTTGCAGACTAATAAATTCAATAGTAGATTGAACGTTTATATAGATAATAAAAGGTCTTTTCATTTAAGATGTCTAAATACTTAAGTTATTTATACAACAATGACAGTTAAATAAGCAACCTACGCTCTTAAATTCTCGCGAAAAATTTAGTATTTAAAAAATATGTTTTAAAATTAAAAGACAAGTTAACAAATTGTCAGGTAAATGGATGAGCAAAATATTATAAAGAAACCCAACGTTTATAAGACTTTGGAATTACGGTGTACAAGCTGCCTACCACCTAATACCAATTATTATGGTTGATACTAGAGGTAAATACCGAGAGATTGGCTATTGTTTAGATAAATTTCGATGAATAGGTACTAAGAAAACAATGCGGTCCCTTATTGTTGTTCAAATTATATACTCTTTCAAGTGTTTCAAATTATTGAAACATTTTTTTGATATTATTTTTATATGTAGACGTATACTTAATGCTTCTAATATTAAACTGTTGAAATATTGAGTTTATAAACAAAAGTTTCTCCTTTTTTTAAAGCTATAATTTATTTCGACATTTTCAAGTGTATTATTTATTACAACGACCTTTTTCTTATCGTAAACATTTGGTAAACTAATTATAAGCCCTGTAAGTAGGTACCACGTCATTTGAGTAGCACATGTGCACAACTTGTGAAGATTTATATTATAGTTTCTTAGTAGTAAGGAAAAGAAATAGCCAAACACGGTCATAAATAAACGTGTAATGTTTAGTGTTGAATAGACCCTTTAAATTTAACACAATAAGTTAATTAATCTTCGGTACTCTATTTGAAGTTAAATAAAGTGATAACTGATAATATTAAAACAACAAAGTTCTTAAATTATTTAGTGAAAATTAATCACACCACCACCCATAATCCCAATATAAACAAATACATTATTTGTTTATAATACGACTTAGATAAAGAGTACTTCTTTTCATGAAGAGAAATAAAAGGAAGATAATAATTATCTTTTTGTGATATTATAAACTTTTGATGCGACCCAAAAACAATTGCATCATCTTTTTAGCCTCAGACCAATAAAATACTTTTTTATTGGTCTGAGTTTTTAGCATCTAAGATATCCCACTCTAGTTAGAACCTCTACCAATAATATGTTATATTCTAATCTATAACAAAAATAATTTTTCATCATCCTTTAAAAATAAACCCCGAGATTTCCGCTTGGATATAATAGTAATAGTAGTAGTATAAATCCTCAAACCCTTAAATAATATCGCAAGATAATAAAAAATTATGGCGATGTGAGTATGAAATTATTGCAAACGATATAAAGAAATATTCCATACACCCCACGCGTGTATATGAACTACAATTTGTACATGTAACAAGAACCTTATTCCACGCAACATTTGACTCTCATTCTATCGGAGAATCTTGAGATTGACTTTTGCTGTTCTTTCCACGTTCTTTATATAATATTATCATGCATAATAAACGTTATAATATATACGAAGCTCTTACTGTTTATTCTACATTGTTCAATTTATATTTCTTGGTATTTATTTGTAAACTTGATCAAATGATACATTTTAAACTTAAATGGTCTTAGGAGCTTATGTAACATTTTGGGCTACAATAATTATTATTCCAAAAAAAGTTATCAAGTTTATAAAAATGTCTAGGCTTAGAATCGTTTTCAGTTTAGAATTTTTCTGCTTACAACAAAGAATGACGTGGAACATAATATTCTGCCTACACAATAAGCCAGTCAAATATTTTATTGAGATTCAAAGAAGGTATATAATAGAGTACATGCATCAATTAAAATAATCCGTCTATCTTGAGTAATATTGCGCACATGTTAAAAAAGGAATGCAGTCATAAGCTAAGGAAAGAAATATCCATGCATGGGCTTAGTAATATAAGTGAACCCTTTGTACATTTCACCGGTATCGTTCCATTTGATATTGGATCATTGAGATAATATTACTACGTATGGAGGAGACACCACGAACAAAATCTGTGCGCCATTTTTTTGCTCTAACTAAGTTTTAAAAATTATTATTTAGTTAGGTACTTAACGATGAAAGTTATTCCTTTGCACTTTTCCGTATTATTTGTATTATTTGTGCAATATCGTAACACACACGAAGGCATGTTTGATGCGTTTCACTTTAAAACCATTAAAAAATACCGCTCAACATACGTCACATGACGTATGTTGAGTGGAACATAAGTGATGTAGGCGGTGTCGTCTCCTATTACTATTATCTCAATGTATTGGATAGCAATTTATTTATCATACATATTGCGGCGCGCGCTGGCTGCGAAAGTTGCTACGACGGCGTCTTTCCTCGAAATCAAGGAACCAATACGCGTGCTGAATTTTTGGTTTCCACGTAAGGTATTGAAAAATAACACGTGTAAGCACATTTAATGATAGTTTTAACTTTTTTATTGATAGAGTTCACATTATTAGTGCTTTTACTTTAATTTGATCGAATAAGCGTAATTTCAACTTGATATTACAGATTTTGTATTATCATATTATTTATACACTCTGTTTTACTATTTGTTATTCATTTGTCTACGAATATCGAACACGTATTATTCCTTAAAATATCTCAACATTATATTCGATCTTATCTAAATCGTATATTCGAAGATTTAGCGACCATACAACAAATAGATAGAATCTGACGCAATAACATGTTATACAAGTATAATATGAATCGCAACAAAATCATATATTTCGCGAACATTATATAAATAGGTACATTATTTCCAACAGCTGCTTTAAATATATAATTTTTAAAGGAGGTAAATAAATCTAGAAGCAGAAATTAAAAACAAAATCTTCGCAATAAAACATTTACGACGAATAATGAAATAAGTAGCAGTATTATTGTGACAATTGTTAACTTTTATCAAGTTAAAGTTTTAATATTACAGTGCTTCAGAGAAGCCGAGAGCAAAAGCAAGCAACTATTGTACAGAAATAGAATGATCCTTTTTTCATTTTATCGGTAGCAACTCGTTATTAATCTTTTATCCGTTAATGTATTTCATTATCACAGGAATTAGGTTTCCTGATTAATTGTCTGAAATACAGTTTAATTAACGGTTTCGCCGTTCATTTAACAAAAATAATTACTTAAGTTTTCTTTTTCAGATAGGATTTCTCTCCTAAATTTTATATTTTGAGTGTGATAATTTTCTTCTCATTTAATTTAGCCCCTAAAGTATACAATATTTTAAATAGTTAATGGAACTTTTCCTCTTGGGACTAGAGCCTCTATTAGAGCCGTAAGTAATAAGATTTCATTCTATGAATTCGAGTCTTTTGAATTATCATAAAGCTTAAAGGTATATTACGCTGAACGTTCATTTATTTACAATAATTCTCATGAAACTCGATGCAATATTGATAACGTGGTTTCATTCAAAAAGATGTAAATGTCTTGAAACCGCTCACGCTTCCCCGCTCCCACGATTTTCCGCCTTCCCAGGAACCTCCTTCATTCCCCTTCACTTTTAATCATTGCCAGGAAAATTTATTAAAATTTTTTCTCTATTTTTAATCGAGATCGTTCAAGACCGATAAAAGTAAATGCCTCGGCTCGGTGGATTGCGATACACACAGCGTCAATAGCTGCATTTTAAATGCTTATTTTGTTCCATGGTAATAATATTTCTATTCGAATTAAAGTATACAAATAGCTAATTTTTAAAAAGGGAATATAGCTGCTATCACCTTTATGATATTAAATTTATTTCAGTGAATTAAGGATATTACTTGTGAGTTAGTATGTGCCTTTGGGAAAACCGCATCTTATAGGGTAATATTGATAGGTCATTGGTCAGTTGCTTATACAGGAAAGAGAATATACCTATAAACACATTTTATAATAGAAATTGTTAACAAAGTTTGAACATTTCTATACATCCCAACAGCAAAACATTATTAGAAAACTTACAAATCTTACAAATACATACATACTTTTGGAAAGGAGCAGCGAAACGTAATAATTTAAGGAGTTAGCGGGTGAAAATGTAGGTAGGTGGAGTTGTAAAAACTTCATTCTGTGAATTCCACACATTTCTAAACCAAAGTTGTGGGTTTAAGTTGAAATTTATGTCGTGCGAGTGTTCACGGTGTTAAGCAAGAAGGAACATGCGAGTTAGCGTCGCATACATCACGGGGACATATCGCGACATCACTGCATATGCAAGGCACTCGCCCGCTCTTAATATATTCCCGCATTTGTAGCAGTAAGTAGATACGCTCCTCGGTAATTGTATTAAGGGAATAATTCATACTTTTAACCAACGTCCTTAAATTATGGAACGACTGATATTTGTTTTTATGTGGGGTA
Source organism: Colias eurytheme (assembly GCF_061535395.1). Classification (NCBI taxonomy): domain Eukaryota; kingdom Metazoa; phylum Arthropoda; class Insecta; order Lepidoptera; family Pieridae; genus Colias; species Colias eurytheme. Next base: position 8,348,442 of record NC_142981.1, on the reverse strand, counting down.
TTGCCAATTTGGATACATAGCTTCTCTGACATTTGCGATATAATGCGTAAGAAGATTACTATCACTTAAGTATGAGTCGATCTTTTTATCAATTGAAAGAGTAAAATTGTTGCACTTTAGACTATCTTTACAAAATGCATAAGTCCGAAAGACATTGGCATAGCATCCATGTCGGCGGAATGGTCGGAATACGATCGTAGAAAGCGATTTTGGCGCGCAGTTAGTAATAAAAACTTTTGTAATTACACTCATTTAGGCAAGGAATGCGCGTTGACGCGGTGTCGTGCCAAAAATTGCAATTATTTTTATAACACGAGATTACAAACTTCTTTGGAACTTTGTAACTGTCTCGTCTAATTTTAAAGTATCATAACATTATGCGGATGTTCGTTTTTCACAATGTTAATGAGTCTACGAACGGGCTGAAATTCATAAAGCTACTTAGTCACTTTCGCACTGAAATGCAATTATACTCTAAATATATTATCAAATAAATCAACGTAATTTCGTCTAACAAATAAACAACATTTTGGACTATATTCAAATAATTAAATTGATTAAACATCTTCATTTACCTTGCATACGTGATAATAATTAATAAACATTTCACACAGAAGCAGCATTACGTATAATTTTTACGTTGATGAAAAATTGAGTGGAGATGGAAGATTCCAGAAATAGATACAACAGTACCATTAATAACAATTCGTAAATAATTTGTTCGGTGAAATTATAATCCGCATCCGGACATAAGGGGCCGTGTCAGGCTGTGACAACCGACGACTTGCCGGAGCTCGGCTCGTAAAAACTTTTCTAATTATGTACATTTTGTAGCTAAGAAGCGCGGGCACTCTCACCGCATTATATTTTCTAGTTAATTTCGAGGATCTGATGTTAACATAAACTGCATTATGTTTTGTTGAGTATGTATTGTAGGTATTATCATAATTAAACTTGATTGCAGACAACGCGCAATATCACCCGGTTACTTGAGAAAGAGGAATAAAATAATATTGTCAATTGAGGATTAAATATTTATCATGGGAATGTTATTTGTCTATCCTATAAAGCTATTGTGATAAAGACGAATGATATCATAAAAGCATTGAAGGTTTACTTACCTAATCGAAAAGAAGGTATCATGACGAAGGAAACAAAACAGCGTGAAACCTTAAAAATGGAGAACGTATCAAATTCATCTTAAACCATATAGTACCAACTTAATGTGTGAAGCTTCATTAAAAGCACACTTAATGAAAACCTATGTTATCACCTAGTTCGGCTACAATGTAACAAAATGAGTCAACGCTTTCATATCCGTAGAACGTAAGGTTCTCGTATGATGTAGCTACGAACTACGATTTGTTGTAATTTGCCCCGTCCACCGTAAACAACCAAACGGCACTTTTACAAGGTACTAGCTCGGTTCTTTGTGATTCCTGGGAATATTTTACAGTGGTCGAACCTATTCGGCCAAATGGTGCTGCGTCTACATGAAACATGGAGTTTTATATGTTTCTTGGCGGAATTTTAGGAGCTTCCTTCGAGCGGGGAAAATATTCGTAAGACTAAGGAACTTTTATCTCACAAAATATGAAGAATTTTTTTTTACAATCTAATAATATTTGATGTTGTATTTTCTCCGACTACTCATTCTTTATTCTTATTTTTAATTTGTGTCAACTGCAATGCAGCTAAGGCAGAATATTTGATACAATCTACACCATCTCTCCCTAGAGATACATCACAAACTCAGATAAATGTCTATAGAGTACGTTAATGTCATGTTGAATACGTTAAACTTACGTAATTATTATAATTATTAGCCGACCGTGGAGCATCCAGTCTCGTCATATTTCCTACTTAATCGTAGCAAGTTTGCAACATTGTTATAAATACACCTATTTGTAAAGTTCGTTTATACAAGTAACAGTGTGTTCAGTTTAAACTTTGAATATAAACGGACGTGATAAATTAATGCAATCCCGACATTAGCTACCCAATCCGTGTAATCAATCTCGGGGACATTTAAAACTGCTGTAAAATAGGTGCACTCAACGTATTAAATTCGCCGACAATGAGTCACTTGGCGGGTTGCGCTTGATGTGAATTATTCATCTTAAAAAAGCGACATTTAAAACTCCCCCCGTAATATGAGTAACAGCTTATTTGGACATAAATTGTAGGCGCGAGCTCGTTCGTCAAACGACTCAATGAACGATGCAATCAGTTAGAGTATGTTCTACGCTTAACAACCTCGTAACCGTGTTTACAAACGAATGTCGTTCAGATGCGATTGCCGTCATTATTTTGTATTGGATCTGATTCACGTTCTGTCGCTTGATATTTAACAGCTATCGTTGTTCGAATTGCAAAAAATTATGCCTTTTCACGAGATACAAACAAATCTCATTGAGATTTAAGTAGTATTTTCAATAAGGAGTGCAGACGGCAAAATTGAAAACTCCATGCTTTTTTCCCAAAGTTATTAATCACGAGTAGATGATTAATCAACGCAGCCGCAGGCATATTTCGAGTAGACTTTAATGATCGGCCGGACGTTGGTATTTCTTCGGCGAGCTGGCACGTGCCGCGAACCATTTTAAGCCCCTCTCGTTTCGCGATAATTTACGCCTTTGATGATTTTTACGAGCGTTTCAAGTAATTATTAATTGTTATCATTTTATTTAAGTATTTCACCGAGTATTTCGGCTTTTAAACCCTCTTAATGCGATTAAAATAAAAATCACGGAAAGTGTGTGGAATGAATGCTATAGTGAAATTAATGCTAGGGACCTTACCTTTGCAATGGACTTCTTTTTAGTACCTGTAACAGTAAAAAAAATCATGTAATACACAGGGCTTATTAAGACTAAGTAATTACACTGTTCGCAGTGAACAACACCATTTATAGTTGAGCGATGAAAGAAAAACATGGGGGAGGGACTGCGCTTTTATTGAAACCAATCTCACCACTTGCCGCGACTGACTGCGCTCCGGGTTGAATGCACGTAATTGCTTCGTCATTCAGATGATCGCAGCTTTACCCGCTTGTCTTGTTGACTGTACTCGTAGGCACTCGCTTTGTACACGCAGCCTTATCTCGACTGACATGTGCCATTGTCTAGGGAGTTTCGTCGCCCGCTTTTATGACGGCAACAAGTTTCAGTTCGCATTTCCAACAAAACCTTTTTTTATATATTTTCCAGTAAAATAAAAACATCCCTCAAAAAGCCTAATTCATATTGGCTAGATGTTAGTGCTCTCGTTCCGATTGCAATATTGTCAGAAGTTTTCTCTTTAAAAAATGAATGTGTATAAGTTGTATCGTTAAAGTTTTCATCGCGTTTTATTAAATAATCGGGACGGTTACAAAAATTTAATGCCATAATTAAGTAAAGACGCTGCCTAGAATTTCTTAATTTGAAACGTTCCTTGATACTTAGTTGTTTCTCGAAGTAATTTCATTTCATTTCACAACTTCTTTCATCTGTTTAACAGAATTAAGTACTCGACTTTATCTTGAAGAAATCAATGTTGTAAAGGGTCGTTTTAATCTGGCAAATTGTGAATTTTTATCCCCTTTTAATGACGGAAAGCCGAGAGAATAGACCTGGATTTGTCAAACAGTAATGGGGTAATTTGAGTAACACAAAAGCAACTAGGTTAGCGATGCACTGCGAGGTTTTATCCGTTCCCGGCTCATTCCTATTTTCATTTTCATTTCGAAAATCGCAAGAAAGTGAACGTTAGAGGAAAAAAGATAAAATGAAAGGAGAGTCTGTGTTTTAATGGGTTAATTAGCCGACGATCCTCCGGTCGGAGCTTTAATTAAAATGAAAAATTTTCGTGACTAGACTGAGTGAATTAATTGCTCCCTTTCATGGAACTATTCAGGTGAGAAGTGTAAATAAAGCGTTCCTGCTTCCGACTATTACGCACTCTAATAAATAATCGTGACCCTTACCACAAAACCTTCTGTTTTATTGTTATAACAAAGTTAATGGATTTTCTTTTGCTTTTAATAATCCTCTTATTTCGTTTTTCTTTATTTCTTTGATTACGTCTTTAAAGGCATTTTGTGTTATTTAACATCGATATTTTAAGGAGTTTGCGTCATCTACAAAATCACTATTTGTGACTTGATAAGACAACAAAAGCGTTTCGATACTGCTTTAATTCGTTTAGATATTAGATAAGCAGTATATTAATAACATTAACAAAACTGTATCAAACTTTGCATACACCATAGAACACATGAACACAAGGTGCAGTGAACTATGTAAATAGGGAATTTAAATAACAGGCTATGGTAGACATGTTGGGGGGCCGGGTGGTGTGTCACAGCTAAGTGTTTTCAGTTTGACCACGCCGCGATAGCGACTGCGACGTCAAGGGTGAATTATCAGCCGTGCCTCTGATAGTTGACTGACAATTCCTATTAAACATACACCCTTCAGGTGACGAATGATATTTTGATTAATGAGGTTTGTAATTGAGACATAGTTTGCGAATAAATTTTTATTGGAGCTTTTGAACGCGACTGTAAAAACGGATGCTTAGAATACTCGAAGTAGAGTACCTATTCTAAAATTGCACAATACAATATATTATAAAAAATAATGCTTCCCCGACAATATCGAAACTTTCATTGAAACGTGAGATTTGATGCCGGAAACTGCTTCATCGTCTTCATTCTTTATTTTAATAAAATGTTAACAGGACTAATCGAATCGACCAAATTTTAAATCAAAAAGCCAATAATGCATAAAGATAAAAAAACAGTAACAAGATAAGACGTACGAGTTATGACTTAGTATTGAATTAATTTATTAGTAATTAAAAGAACATTTCTCGTCATTTTATTCTATTTATTTAGAACTTAAATTACTATACTATGTAATGAAACATATGTTTCCTATAAACACAAGAAGGGAACAGTGTTGTGCATACAGCATGTAATTAACAGAACTTTTCAAATATTTTAATTCCTCCACAAACATAGAAAGTAGCGAGTAAAATTTACAAACGCCAGCAGTTTAGCTCCGAAAATAAAATTAATGAATACTACAGTACACTGCGCCGTATTTGCAGTTTAACAAAGCTTTATATTTATATTTCAGTCCACGGCTTATCTGTTTTATATGCAGCGGTATATATTACACATGTAAAGTGTACTAGGAAATATTATCTTCTATATGAGTGGGTGTGTGTGTCGCTCGGTATTGATACCTAAATAGAATTTCATGAATGACCACAGAAATAGACTGCACCTACGCATCGACTCACATTTGACCTTTCATTTTCCGCTTTTATACACAAGCAAATTTTCCTTATCAAGGTTATGATTTTTTTTATTTCTTATTATACAATTTTCATCCCATGTAAGGATTTTCAGATTATAATGAAATGTTAAAAATAGATGGATGAAATTTACAATTTTTTAAATTAAAATATCTCTGTAGAATATGTATATCTCTCTAAAATATATCTCTCAGTGTTATTATGAATTCTCTTCTGTATTAAAACACGTGATTTATTTGTTACTAATAGACGTTCACTGAAGAATTGCAAGTAATTAGTCAAAGATGCAAGCGAGGCGGGGAAATAAGCTATTAAGTATCCTTGCTTGATGAAATAAGATGAAATGCAGTAAATAAATTCAACGTCTTTCATCAATCAGTTAATTTAGTCCTTTTAATATTATTAGTATAATTAACTACGGTCAATGGTGTTTTTACAACTTCCGATTGCCAAATTTAAACTAGATTTGCTTTGTTATTTAAAAATTTGTCAAATTTTCATGTTTTTTAATTGCATATTCGATATAGCACATACATGGCAGTGGGAGAGTGGTAGAAAAAATAAAACAAATCGGTGTGGTCCCGTATCACAGTGTTCACAGTGTTGTTTTGTGTACATTAACTAAGTTGAAAGAATGCCAAAAAGGGAAACATTTTAGCAATTGCAGCGAGGGCACGGCCCGCCGTATGGTCGCCATCCTACTTATTACTTGCCAAAAACTTCTATTGTTACACTAAAATACTGTTCGCTTTATTAATATTACATGCACATACAGGTCGTTTGAACTGCATAATACATGAATGAGAATTGTACAAACGTACTCGTAATTATTTGAGTAGTACAGTGGCTGTGAATTATTTTATTAGGAGAGTTAATATATTATAGTATTTAAAGGATGGGAGCTATTTAAGATATTGTTTTGTGTAAATATAACTAAAGTTCATAATAGTGTAAAATATTCCATCTAATACATAAAAAATACTTATTGATTAAAATGCGGGAAAATTTCCACTTTGAAAACTATCAAACATAGAAACATGATAATTACAACAAGAAATGAATACAGTGATAGTTAAAACTCAATTTTAAAAACTATAGCTAAACATAAAGATATTTCATACTATTATGACGCGATCAAATCGAAGTACCTATATCAAATGTGAAAGCTTTCTGAGGAGCTTTCACACTTTTTGTTTACGTCAAGTACAAAGAAAAAACATCACACGCTGTCTATTGAAATTCTCCTACCTCGCATAAAATTTTCCAATATTGCCACTTTTTCCAACGTTTTATTCAGATCACTGTCCTTTAAGTATATAACGTTGCATTTTATAGCAGCTCAGCTTTAACATTAGTTCGATGGCTATCTTGTTTGCTTTTATCCTTATAGAAAATTTTGTGCAGCCCACTGAATGCAGCGACGGGCCTTCCAATATCACGGGGATTATCCGAAGTAAAACGTAGTAAAGTTTAACACTATTTTCATGAAACTAGACTTAGAAGAGTTCAGAATACGGTTTAAATTTGAATTTGCCGGGCAGAATTTGTATTTTGCCTAAATATCGGTAACGGATTGGCGCGGTTTCACGTGGAGAGATAAGAGTACAAGTTGCACAGTGATACATTGAATGTATTACTGTGCTGTGGTCTGCTTTGTGCTCTTACGTCCAAGCGAACAATATTATTCTATTGTTATTACCCTTTTGTATATTCCAAAGCAATTTGAGTAAGCGTTGTCCATCCTGCATGAAACAATCGCGCTAACGAATATCATAATTTTATTAACCGACTGTTTGCTATATGTGGCATAATGGAATGCTTTTGTATTCTATTGTAATTATTGAATACAATAATAATTATTAGTAAATTATTTATAGGCTGACAATTATTATAATGAAAGCTGCTAAAGCTTTAGTTAATGATTTGTACAAACATGTATGTATATTAAAATTACATTGCTACTACTAATCTTGATAATTTGGTGAGACATTGAAATTTGAAACACAATTAAATTTTAACATGAAAATTTTCGTATTTATGGCATTCGTGGAATTAATTTTCTATATATATCTTAAAAATATAGGTATATTAAATCTTCATCAGTCGCACATTAAATTGACTCCTTTGAAAATAAATTCACATGAAAATAATTTTGTATCCATATAATTTGCAGCATATCGATCGCTTGGCTTCATTCTACGGTGCTCCAAAGACTTCAAAGATCCCAACACAACACTTTTGCTATACAACAGCTTTGTTCGTAGTCGTCTCGAGTATTATTGTACAGTCTGGAACCCAACCTATCAAACGCATATAAATCGTATCGAGCGTCTGCAAAAAATACTGGTTCGGCGTCTGGCATTCAAAGCTGGAATTGCTAAATCTTGCACAAGTTACCAGGACAGGCTCAATTATTTCAGGATAATGAGTTTAAAATCTCGTCGTACAGTGTTGGATGTTGTCTTCTTATTTAAAATACTCAATCACAGCATTGTTTCTCCTGAACTATTGAGTAGAATATGTATCAATGTCCCCGCTAGGATTCCTCGTTATCCCTGCGCTATACTTAGAACTCCTCCATTTCGTACAAACTTAGGGAAACATTCCCCAATGGTTAGACTTACCCATGAATACAACGTTATCGCAGCAAAGTCACGTGAAATCGATATATTTCACAATTCACTTGCGGTGTTCAAACGTATTGTTATCAATCATTTTAATAGTATATGTTAATTAAAACATTATAAACTTATATCAGTACCTACCTAGGTTCTAACCTAATATTAGTTTAGAATACATATTAGTAAATACGACCTTTCAAATTCTTTTAAATGTATTTTCAGCAAGACGTACACTAGTCATTTAGTCATTTTTTTCACTATATATACATTTATAAAAGTTCATGTACTTATGAGAAATTTATTATAATAAGAGATACAATCTTTACTTTTTCTTATTACACTATAATGTCTTAAAATAATATTGTCATCCGTTCAAATAATATTTGTAATATGATCGTTGTAATTTCCTGTAAGTAAAGATACATAAATGATTTTTGTCGTAAGCAATCTTAGAATTAAGAGTTTTCAAACTAAGTATGTATTCTTTGTTGGAAATTCAAAATAAAAAATAAAATAAAATTTGTGTGCTAGTCTTGTGAATTTCTAGGTAAATGAATTCATTACGTGATGTGTGCACTGAAAGGCCAAACTGAGTGATATCATTGCTCTGCAGTGAATTGATATAAACTTCATTTCGTCCACATTTCTTGTCATACCTACCAAACTAAAGATTAAATTCAAAACGTTAAAATATTTTTAATAAGGAAGTAAGGTTTTTATCTGTTAATATCACTTTATATCAGAAATTAATAAATAAAATATCACAAAAAAATCTTGTCACTTAACATGGGATGTTATTTGATCCAGATACAGCTATTAAAAAATTCGATTTACTCGCATAATCCTTGAAATATGTAAGATATTCAATATCAAGCATAAAGATTCTTGAATAATAAAGAATAACTTTTCCTCCATTAAAATGTAAACCACAGCTAAGGAAGTAGGTCACTTACAATAATATATTTGTGGGGTTTTCCCGATAGCCGTTCTTCATACAAATATGCTCACCTACTTCATGTATTTATCGATAAACCGAATTTCAGCGGTTCTACGAAAATAACTTTTGTATTAGTTTATTAGAAATATAATCTGCGAACTATTTGGGCTTATTTACAGAGTCTAAATTAAACGAAGGAATTCGGAAACATAAACAGAAGAGAATGGATTAGGTCGCGGACGTCTGTCTCCGTCGATCACTGACACGGAGCTAATTACATGTAAATAAAAACAGATCGCTTGATCTGACTCCGTCCGCTTCACTCAACCTTCTCGGTACGTTGAACGGATTGACCCTTGCTCCTCGTATCGACATTATCGACGATGAGTTTTTGAATTTTGATGTTTAAACAGGATATTATATCGTTACGCGTCATCAACGTTTACGTGTTAGACGCGCTTGATTTAGGAATATAATTTGTAAACAAATTTTTGGGTTAAAGTTTCAGCATTACATTATTATTGTTCATTAATCATTAATTATTGTTTACAATAATATTAGGCTTTGTGTATTTGTTTTTTGTGGTAAGTGTAAATATGTATTATATTCTGACATATCCTCTCAATATAATATGGGAATTTAACTTTAAATACATACCTACCATATTACTAAGTACACTTACTAAAATAATAATTAAACTAAAATGTAATATCTACCAGCAAATACGTAATCACATGTGTAACACAGCGTTAAAGATATTTCGTGTTCATTTACATTTTCAGAGCAGGAAAATATGACATGATTGTTTAAAATATAAACATGAAAATGTTCACACAGTGTTATAATATACTGTTTATATTAAATTGGGGATTATTGACCTTTGTTTTGTAGTAAACTCAATCAATAACAGCATATAAATAGGTAGTCATTAATTGTATGAGGTACACTGTACAGTGTACACAGAAGGTTACACTGTTTCAATTAAGATGATATTTTTATAATGTAAATAACAATACGAAATATACATATACCAATATGGCAAAATTATTGTGGTTAGTAGCTAAGGTAATTCTAATGCTTATAATACAGTTAAGACCAATGAACCTTCCATTTTACTACATTACCTTAAATTCTGTTAGATCGTATCGCACCGTACGCGCAAAGAAAACTTGTTCGCCCACATTGCTGGTATATTTTTATTCCTAGAAAATACATATTGCTTTATGGCCGTACACGGGCAGACAACAGTATTCATAATTATATGGGAGCGTAGATCCCCGGGGTGCAGTAAACTGACAGGCTCGGTTTGCGAATTGCGATATCGGCTCACGAGTAGTTCGCTTCAATACACCTGTGACACGCGAACTGAACACAGCCATTATTTCGAGCTTCGCTATTTGACCGGCTCCATACTGCCTCTATGGCATATCGTAATATATTATGTACCTACACATGGTAAATGATGCACTTGATGATGAAAGCGGCAATGTTTTTTGAATGCTTGTAGAGAAACACAAAAAGCGAATTAGCTGGAGATTTACAAAAGTTTGTGGATTGAAAATGACGTGCATATAGCGAAACAATCAGACTAATACATAGTTAAGACTGTTATCACAGGTAAGTCAAACAGACTATTTTTGGAACTAAATTTTATCCGGTACCTATCATAAAAAATTCGAATTTGACACCGGTGTTGCAACTATACCGGTAGGCTCTATAGACGGCAAATTTATGAATAGTAAAATATAGGAGGCAATTGAACGTGCCCTATGTTTTCCAAATTGTTCGGGTTATTGTCGAGCTATATGTCTCCGAAGGAGCGAGTTAAATTGAACACGTAGGCGAAATAACAATGTAACTATCTACTACCGTAACGTAATTTATGACAATGCTGACATGACTACAAAATACAAATCAACTATAATCCTCCTGCGGCGTATCTTGCTAGTAAATTATGGCGATATTTAAATTTATTGTTAAATTGTAGCTGTGAGCAGCTATATATTAATGCGGTCGTAAAATATGGTATCTGATCTTTTATTTCTAGCTACTTACAGGTATTAAATTGCAACAATCTTCTAATAGTTTTTAAGATTTAAAATTATGTGGCAATTTAAATTCATAGGTATTAAACTTTGTTACTCAAAATTATGTCTTTAATGGAGACTCTAATCGGTTATATTTCATTTCAGAACAAGATGTTAAACTATGAAAAATGTAAGCTAACCTAATCGTTTTGCGAGGGAAATTGTGTGAGAATATTTCACTTATGTTTATTAAATTTTCTCTCCGGGGAGACAAGAAAATGTAAAGGCAGTTTCACAGCGCACATGCAACAAGGCTCAGTCGCGCGGCACATTGGCTCGACACAAAATATTGTGCACCCCGAGTAAACGCACACTAACTTTCAATACAATATAAATTGCACTTTCAAAACGCCATGTACCTCAAAGCATATACAGGATTTACAGCTTTAATACCCAATGTGAGGGCGCATATTGAAGGAACCCGATAGAGCGCGAGAGGCGGCATAATACCGGTAATGTGGTGTCGCCTTTCTGTGGCGAGATAAGGGTACGCGACATTGACTATTCAAAGGGTTGCGGTCTTCAAAATTTGCGCTCAATAAGTTCAAAATACCTTCGGTATATCTATAAAGTGAAGCGAAATTTACTGTTACTAAACGCATCGCGGTTTAAACGTCTGGTTTTAATGATATTTTAGACGTGATTCAGTTGATTCAATGGATGTGCAGTTGCGAGCTTTATTTGAACGATCCTAATTGTGCAGAGAGTGGAAATTTAGTGCTACTGTTAATGTTTAGATATCTATTGGAATAGATTATGTGTTTATTTGCCAGCAAATTATTTCGTATACAGTATTGCAATTCGACTGTTCTTAATTAACTTTAGGTAGATTTATGTTTAGTTAATAGTCATATTTATTGTGTATGGAAAATTTAACATGATTTTAATATAAGTAATAGCTGCAAAAATATTGATAAACTTATAGAAATAACAGACAAGTGTAGTATTGATCATTAGGTGGTTTGGTGCAATAAATTGATATTAAACGTACGTGTAAAACTGATAATCCGTTGACCTATTTATACAAGCTTTTAACAAGTAGATAGTTCTAGAAACGTTAAGCTCCCGCGTTAATTTATCACCTGGATTTATTTACAGTTAACGTTAATACACAGTAAATGTACGGTTCCGTAATAAAAATACGACCACAGTACGGCACGCATCGGAAATTAAAGTAATTCCATCCACTGATTCCACGAGTGTGCGAGTTGGTTTATTTATTTGCAATTTGTAGGATATCGCTTGTAAGGTACCTTAATGAGGCAATAACAATAAATAAAGACCCAAAAGTTTTCTAACCACTTCACCCTCATGTATCCACGGACCCTTGCAAGAAAGCTATACATATGAACACGAATAAATAACTCACTTATTATGTAGATTGAGTCCTATGAAAATGACTTGGGATAAACGTACAAAAACGTAGCGTTTATATATTCAAATTGCAATGTTAAAAGATTAGAATCTATTACTAGAATTACTTAAATGTAGTAGTTTTTCTGGATGTTATTTTTATGTTATTTAATCTTATAATAAACATTTATTGTAGTTGTATTAATAATTTCATTAAAATAGGTTTCAATCTTCATCCTTACTTATATATACGATACAGAGATACTTTTTTTATATACACCAGTTGATAATAATGAACGTGCACTGCAAAAGGATCAACCGAAAATTTATATCGCTCGGGAAGTGTATTGGATTTTCTCAAAGGTAAATACAGCTGTATGTGGCGTGTACCCGTAGAGCGTACATGCAGAATCAATGTACTCAGGTCAGGTGTTTCCAGGATCCCTAGAAAGCAGTAAAGTCCCGCCTTGCGGTGGCCCTGTTACTAGTAATAAGAGACGAGGTACTTTTATATGTAGCTATGTATCTACAAAGATATACGGTTTGTAACAACCGAGGTCACACACTACACAACTCACAGACAAAAACTTATTAACGGAATTGAAAATATTCCTCGCGTATCGATATATTATCCTGTGATATAATAAAAAACGCCATTGGCTCATAAAACGATTCGACGGTGTTGTAAAAAAAATCAAAAATTCTGATCTCGGCAATAGCTCGCAGCTAGGGCAATTTGTTTTGCAATTCTTTTTTAAAACATTGTCACTTTTGATACCGTGTTTTAAAATAAAACGCGTCCTGCGATTACATTGATGCGGCTAAAAATGGAAATTAATATTGCATCGTTTTTAAACGTTTATTTTCATCAGTTTCATATTTGTTTGTAAATTTAACGTAAAATGTTTTCCTCGCTTAACGACACAAACAACAGAATAAATAGCTAATAATATTTCCCTATTGTGGCAGCTATTACGTTAGATACAATATATTGAAATAACAACATTATAGTTGTTTGTTACAGGACAAGCACGTTGTGACGGTCGGGATGGCGACCACAGAATGCATTTCATTACGAATACATTGACAAGCAGCCCGTTGTCGATTAATGTTTCACAATAATGTACAAAAACGCATCGTTATTCAACAAATTTCGAAACACACGTTGAAAATTGTGAGCTTAATTTCACTAATTACAACGCTGACTGTAAATCGAGCACCAAAAATAATGTTTACTTTATGAAAAATGATTAACTGTTCCGTAATAATTTATATTTGAATCGATTTAATTAGAGCTTTAGGGAAGAGATCAATTATTGAGCGGCGCAAATTAACTTGTTTTGCGTTCTTAATGTGTGAGTACAAAGGTGTTATATATACGTAGATGTATAGAGGTGGCAATGATATAGTGTCGGGCTGGCGGTCGCTCCCTCAGGAACGATAAACCCTTCGTAGCGCTTCCCGTCTCCTCTTCTTTATGGGAAGGCCGGAATGGCCAGCCCAGGTGAACAGGTAGCTAGATTGCGAAAGTATTTTTAAAACATCTTGTCGGTCGTTCGGTGTTTTTCCTTTGTTATCAAATGTGTTGGTATTTTCGATACGGTGTATCCGTATCCATAATATGTCGGTGGGCTTTAGTAATACACTCGATGAGATAAGAAAGAATACTTCGCGCGAATGAAAACCGCTCGAATCGTGTAAGGTATATTAGCGCGGTGTAAAGCTTTACATTTCCAAAAAATAATCACGTTCACAAAAGAACATCAAGGAATAAATACGTCGATATTTCATGTTCAATGTATTAAAGCATTACATCTGATTCCTTTAATCTTTGGACGGTCTAATTTCTCCGGGAACCAGGTATTGGATTTGATCGAAGACATAATAGGTCACCGATAGAAAAACTCAGACATCCATTAGCTATTTCCATTTCAAACAGCCCAGGTCTTTTATCGCATGTTGTAGCAAACGTTGGTTTGATATCTTCCTAGCTTTATTTGCAAATCGCGTGCCACCCGTACACATTTACACTCGTAATACTTACTTGTTGAATTACCTTTTGTAATTCAAGTTGAATTTTGTTTGGATTACGGTTTTTTATTCTCGAAATACGACGAAACAATACCTTTGTTTTCTCATTCCATTAGGTTTTTACCACTGATTTGAGTTTCAATCGTGACTCCATTGTAAAAGTTCTACGAATTTTACGAGCTAATTCTTTATTTAACGGTGCGGTTAGCAAAATACCAATAAGCGCAGTGCATTTAGATTTTATCCAGTATTCTGTAACAAATTGAAAGCTAAGAAAAAGCTAGTTGATTGCAGTGGACTCGTGCACATCCGCATGAGGCATGAATTGGTAATGAGGGTGTGGAGGTGCATTTTGTGGAAGCCGCAGTTTGCCACTCCGGCCCACGACTGTGTTGTGCTAACAACTACTCTTGCAGATATATTATTTATTTTAGATGACTATGAACTCAGCCTCGAATGTTCTCTGTATTTTCTTTTCTGACGATGCATTTCGGAGATTTGTCTCGCGTCCAAGATAACCCTGATTTATAAATTGGAGATATATTTTTAAGAGATACTATATGTGATATTCCGGATATTTTCAGTTTATTTTCAAATTCCATAGCTACAATTTAAAATTGAAAAAAATTACGCAGGTGCTTAACGTAAATACAAAATACATTTTAGTATCTGGTCCATACTACACGTACCTACTTATATCTAAATTTGTTGTACATTACACACAGATTTAAGCTCCCAATTAACTTACCTATCCTATATTAGTGTGGTATTAAGGAAATACCAAAAGTCAACTGACCTTTTTAGTATCATTTAGTCACCGTATTCGACCAATTATGGAAGAGCAAAGCACATAGAATTTTACTATCCATCAGATTTTACATATCAGCTTCGGTGAAATAGCCGCTCGTTTGATTAAAGCTAATTTGTGTTAAAACAGCGAGCAAACTCCTAATTACCATGCAAATTGATCGTTCAGATATTAACCGCAAATATAAAATAGTTCGCTATTTACGCTCGCCTCAATGTTCCACCGCGTTACTATTTATTATAATATTGTGCTCATAACGATATCAAGGTGTTATTTTAATAAAAAAATATCGCTGACGGTGATTATTTAATTTGTGTAAAGTTTCTTGATCATTAACATAATAAAAAATATGTTTTATGTGATTAGGTTCGTACTTAACTATTTAGGTTACACATAATATAAGCATAATTGGCTACATTATAATAGGTTTGTAATTGCTATTAAGTAAATAGTTTCCAACCATTTTAATAAACGTATACTTACTCACAAAGTTTTTAATTAACTTTACTTAACTAATCGTTCATATTAACAGTAGGTAATTCATGCTTTTTTTTCCTATTTACTTTAAAAATTCCGGTATAAATTATAATATTCATATTAAGCAATACTGCTATCCTAATACATTTGCACGTAAAACTTTTATGTAAACCTATTCATATTTCAAAGCACACAAAATTAATACTCAAGTACCTACATAAGATGAAGTTTCTTTATTATAGTAAACGTTTGATATTAGTAAGTAGCAGTAGATAGAAAGCTTTAAGTCGTCCATTTAATAAAAGAGAACTATGAGAAAAACGCTGTATGGAAGATAAGTAGTTGCGAAAGTGATATAAAAGTCTTGTGCAACCAATTATGTCTATGAACGAAGGACAAGGAGGCCGCGCACTGAACGAAGCCGGATGTCAACATTTACTCATGCGATTTTCCCCCGGGGCCGACTGCAAAATGATATGCGCTTTACTCTTCTAAAAGACGGAGGATGCAATTCTATACGAGAAAATTTACATAGATCGTCTTAGATAGCGCATAAAAATTGCTTTGGCAAAGGATGAAAACGTTAATTTAGTAACGGCACTGAATTCTGAATCGTGCAAAAATGGAGTGCAGTTTTTCTTCCATCGCCTTTAAATTATAGAACGAGGTGTTCGATAAATGATCAAATCGCATTTCTAATATTGAATTGTAAAATCTATGCACGCTCTCGAACGGGAGCGGCGACCAGAGTGCGCGTCACCGGCGGCCGAGGGAAGCTGAAATCACGACAGCAAACATTGACTTTAGACTTTTACTCTTTTACCCACTTAGCCTAACTCCCAACTGCACTGCAAATCACTTCACTCGAAACGCAAAGAAACTTTCATAATATATTCTAAGTCTTTAAGTCTTCCATAAATCAACCCCATATCGATTTAAAGAAACACGATACATTATTGCATTCCGATTTTCTTTGCCGCTACTAGCTACACGTAGTTTTATTTGTTCGAAAGTACTTTCAGCTATTGTATTACGCTCACAATACAGTATCAATGTTTGATATTGAATCTAATGTGTTTGTGTTATTCCTTTTAGAGAAAATTAACTTTAAAACGAATGAAAATTTCACGATTTTATTGCTTTTGTTACTTTTATGAATATTATAACTATGTTTACTTTTACCTGTACATTTGTAAATTTAAAGAAATAATTTCGGTTTATTGGACCAATCTTCTTGGAAGCAGCCTCGTATAAGTCGAGTCAAATATTTGAGTCGGCGATTGAATGATTGAAGATGCAACCACTTCATAGGTACCTGACCGTTTGAGAAATGGGTTGCATTTAATCTTTTCAGACGTTCTCAAATATCCTCTCATTAACTTGTGTACCCACTTCAGACATCGACGATTTGTTACTTTAAATCGTGCCGATAGAATGAAAGAGCGTAGAGATTTAAGGGAAAGAGGTACCTATTTCAGCGCCGTTATTCACCCCGAAGCGTTTTATTTCTTAATGCTGAGACGAAGATACTTTCTCATAAAGCGATCAGATGGATGCTTCCACGGCTAATTAATCAACTTTCATAAATTGTGAACGTTTGTCTGGGAAAAGTTAAAACACTTTCAATTAACGTTTTACTTTAATTTAATATTTCTAATTTATTATAATGAGCGTTAGTAATAATATTTTATTATGACGTGCTTATTATTATTTATTAGTGATGATCGCTTTTAACTTATAGCGATTTGTGTTGGAATTTTGAGTTGCATTTAATTTTTATGTGTCGTTAATAAATAAAAAATAAATAAGTTGAAGGCAGAAAATACGGTGCTATTTTCCGCCTTCCCTTGTTATTAAATTTCTACACGTGCACTGTTAATATAACCTACATACACATGATATAAAAATATTTATTATCTTTTACGTAGTATCGTCACATTCAAAACCAAAACCCAGAATAAAAATTTAACACCTTACAAACTTTCGTATTTTAAATTTTAAGTTCAAAATAAATGTATACACTTGTAATTAAATTGCCAACAAATTATTATGCAGAACGAATGTAAAATATGAACTAGCACCAAACATTTCGACATCTATTGCATTCAGTAAAAACAAGCCTAATTCGGAGCGCGTCGCCAGCCTGAATCCAAATGCAATTAGTATATTGAAAGTTTAATGAACTGAGTCGCAGCTAATACAAATATGAAGTTAAAACAAAATACGCGAGTAAATTCAATCTTGTAGTGTGGAATTGATAATAATAAAATAGCTTAGATTCACATTCCGTTGCTTAGCGAGTTAGAGTGCATGCACTGAAACCAGGTAAGTAATTAACCTAGGAAGGAAATTGCCGTGTTTCTCGTAATCTAGTATTATATTACAAAATGATTCTAGATCCTCGCAGTTTTGTTGGGAATTGAACAATCGAATTTGGTATATAATTTATTTCGTTTATTACTGCTACCTAGTAGTAAAGTTCAAATAGATTTGCGTTCGTAGGCTAATTTATTAGATACAGTAAATTTATTTACAGACTGATAAATTATACCAGGCACAGAAAATATAAATGGGCATTGTGAAATAAAAAATTAAGTATACAAATGTCATCCTCATTTCAATCCCTGAAGGTGTATTACCTGGCAAACGATAAATATTTGAATATTTTATCCGAATTCTGATAAAGGGATGTAAATGACTACTCGTCCAATTTGCATTGAACAGATTAACGTCATAATCGGAGCGATTCAATCAGCGATCCCGAGAACTCTGGACAAAGAGAGCTGAGGGAGACGAGGCTCCGATGGCGCTAAGCGGATACTAATAACTTGAGATAAAATGCTAATTTTGTGTTCATTCGATTTTCAAAATGAGGACGGGATGAGACTAGGTCTATTTGTAGTGAGATTAAAACTAAAACGAAAGCTTTGTCTAGCTAAGAAGGCTTCTCGTGCGCCGTAAACAAAATTCCAAAGTAATATGTTGGATAAAATGCTTTTTTTTTCTCTTGATCTCGTATAATATCATAGGTGAGGTTACATAGATATCTTTGTGAACTCACCTATAATATTATACGAGAGGTTTAAGGGACTATTATCGGAGTTCGCACTAAATCGAACGTATACACTTTATAAACTATTTTTAAAGCGTTCCTTTATAAAATCCTAACCACATGGAGAAATACACGGAGCGCACTAGCTCCCTTTTAACTGTATAAAAATCCTTGACGTCGATAGCTCTCAATAGAGGGCTTACGCAATCCGATCTAAGTGAGCGCTTGTCATATTGATTCAGTGTTTGGTGCGAGTGTTTTCGGAAGCTAAGATAAGGAGAAACGTGCCTGCCGGAGCCGTGAGCGGACCAGCCGTGGAGACCCTTCGCCTTACAACTATGTAGGGTAATAGCACCTTGGGTCCATTTGAAATATTGCTACGATTCTACGTTACCGCGACAAAAACGAAGCCAATTTTTGTAGGGCTCCATTGTTCCACAATATACGATGGTAAACGGAAAAAACGAATTACTGTTGACAAAATAAACAGGTGTACCAAAACTATTTCGGAACGGATTTATTTGGTTGTTCCGATTTATTATTTTTTTAACCCGTCGATACTATTTATAATATACCTACTATACATAATACAATAATGTTTTATAATACTAACAAAATATACTTCATTAAACAATCAAATCGATCTGTACGAAACCAATTTCATAAAAATAATCGTCAAATGTTGACACTTTGGAACTGAACTTTGAGCAAGTTAAAGAATCCCGTATAACTAGATTAATGTACGGTAAGTGAAACTACTTCGCTTTAACTTGGCAACTTAAAGGAAATCGAGTTTTGTATTATTTTTAACGAACTGAAGCGCCTTTAGAATTCATTAGCTAAGAACCGAGTGGGGAACCGTTCATTTTACATGCTTAGCTCAGTTTCTTTAACGAAACTTAGACGACTCACGATGCAGTGACAAATTTTATTTATGACCGAACTTTAGTTTTGCAATTTAGTTTAAAACTTTTTCATTTTTGAGATAAGAATATCGCGTCAAAAATTACAACGTACTAATTCAATAAGCAATAGACGAATAAAAATAATAAATTGTATAAGATCCATAAATACTCCTTTTGACATTAGACAACACATAAAACAATATCGTTATGTGAATTTAAACTCGTATTAATTTGAAAGCCAATTGAATTGTATAAGTTATTTACACGTAATTAATATATACCGTGTTAATATTTCAGACGAGCAATAAATCAGCAAATAAGAATAATGAATAACCCAAATATAATATTTACATTAAAACCGGGTAATCTGTATTTACGGCAGATTTTCAAGCGAAGAGAAACCGCAACAAATGGTAGCTTCCGTTGATAAATCGCGTACCAACATGCAATGTTCAATTGTATTAAATTAGTCGACTAACTGGAGATTTGTGTAATTGAGTATCATATCTCGAGTCTATTGCATTTGTGATTAAGAAAGCGGGGAGTTAGCACACAAGTCAAATAGAAGTTTGCATAATGTCCCGCGTCGAGCAGGGTCGCTACTCATTAGGCAAATCGAATGGAGTTGGGATCGAATTATTATAGTAAATGTTTGGTAATCCGATCAGCCGAGAATGACCCATCACTCTATTTCATTTGACGATAATTTATCGGTTGTTTTGAACTTTGATTGTCTTTGATTTATTCTGGTCTTTGAATGATTAATTTTGTTATTTTGTATAATTTATGTTTTATATAATGCAGTTCATCTAGAGCTATAAATTTTTATTTTGTTCATTACCAAAGCTGATTATTATCTACAGATCGCATATATTTTCTATTTTTAACATGGCAAAAAGTAAAGTACATAATTGTTTTAAAGTATAAATTGAAGACATTCCCTAAACTTAAAATTAAAATATATGATAATGCTTAATAAAGACCTAAACTTCGTTTACAAATTTAGGTACATTTCGGTTCATAGGTATTTGTATAGTTAATTGCTGTAAAATAAATATTTCAAATTGTTATTATATCGTAAAAGGCACATTTTCCCTTAACTTTATGAAAACGTTTCGGTAGATTTATGAATAAAACCTTTCAGGGAAGATGCGAAGCCACAATGTAATTTAAGGCGCATGGAAGAAAACCGCAGCCTCCAAAATTAGACCGTTATCATTCCGCCGCTGTCGCCGCTCAGATCACCAGTTATGTGAGCCAATACACCCAACGAACAGAATAAATTTGCTTTATATCAGACGGTTGACCTTCATATCCAATATTGTTGCTTTTATACAAGAAAATATTTACCCGAATTCCACGCGTCCGACCTCTTCGTATTCCACTTACGTTCACTTTTTTAAGTTATTTGTCCTATTGGGCGCAATAATATAGGGAAATTGGAAGTGCTTAAAGCCAATACAATTGTGGAAATAAAAGATAATGTAATTTTACGTATAAAAAGGTTCCTCCATTTTTGTTAAACGGCCTAGTTGGGACAATCCCGTTATTATAAGGATCAAGAAAGCAAATATATGTAAATTTTATTATGTAAATATTTTAAGTTAGTCCAGTATTTTTGTACAAAATATTAGGATATTCATGGTAGGAGATAAATTTGTGTACTTTAATTTAGGGAACGTAGAATGTCTACGTGCCAAGAGATTTTTAGCATCGATCATGCGAAGAAGATTAATCTTTTTGATAGAAAATTACTGAATAAAAATGTGTGATAGGATGGTGATAGATATGTGGACAATATGTGAAATTGCATGTTGCCAGCATATTATGTCTTTCATTTTAACAAATCTATATTTTTTTTATACAAAAGCATTTTAAAAGTCTGTTGTATCTATACTTAATCAATTTCTCATGATTTTTTTCTGTATAAAAGTAACTAAGATAATAAGTAATTAATATCTGAATATTATAAAAGTAAGTCCCCCGCCTTGCCTGTCTGTCTGTCTATTCGCGAATACTCTACTGCACCGATTTTAATTCTGTTCACCAATAGACACCTACGTAGTTTGATTTTGAGAAAAGTGAAAAGTTTCAGAACAGAATATGCTATGTAATATGCTATGTTCAAAACCGCGGTCGTAAATCCAGTTTATTCAATAATAAAAAATGCCTGTGACGTGAGTTAGTTTTTAATTTTGTTAAAACAGCTGCAAAATGTTACAAAAATACAGAAAGTTTTATTCCGAAATAAACTGTGCGTTCGGTACATCCAATCTATAATAACACTCATTTTTATATTTCGAACTGTCAAAATGACATTTAACGCATTTCAGCCTGCTTTTTATTTTTTATTGTCGTATGTAAGTACAATCATAAACTAGATTCACCAAAACAGTTTTATACTGATTACTGAACACCTATTCGCACATTATTATGTTTATTAAAAACTAGCCGCTCCGCGCGGTTTCACCCCCGTGGCTCCTCTCCTGTTGGTCGTAGCGTGATGATTTATAGCCTATAGCCTTCCTCGATAAATGAGCTATCTAACAGCGAAAGAATTTTTCAAATCGGACCAGTAATTCTCGAGATTAGCGCGTTCAAACAAACAAACAAACAAACTCTTCAGCTTTATAATATTAGTATAGATTAATATCGATCCGTTTCTAAAACATCACCTCGCGCGTAATGACTAAAACCAAATTGTAGATCGGTATAAGTGGATAAGTCGCAATTCCGTCACCAATCTGTGATTAGCTAATTAATTATTTAACAAATATGAGGTGTCGCTGTTACGAGCTGTTTTACGAGCGCATGCAATTAATTCTAAAAGCGCTGATTTAATATGTATGACAAAACGTTGTCGAGAATTAAATAAACATTACAACGTTGTTTCAGCTATATTTCGTTTGCGAAACAACTACAACTAAGCAGCAAAACATTTTCAGTCTATAGACATGTTAATAACTGCTGAGTATTATACCTACTGTATTAGACTAATTGCCCTAACAAACATAAATACCACAATACTGTTTTGGAAGCTAATAGTTCATATACGTTTGTTCATGAAATCCTGTGTATAAACATATTAGCGATACGATTATAATTGAAGCAAAGACGGATTACACCCATCATACTACTATAAAAGGAAAACGAAAAATACCATGTCAAATTATAATTAATTAGAATGTATGTTTCGTTACCGAGACAAAGTAAAAAGACGGAAAAGTTACTACACTCGACATAATGTCATACCTAATTAGTTATATTTCAACGTATTGTCCTTATTACATTGAATAATATTAATTCACTCACCTCTCAATATGCGTTGTTCTGTATCAATAGGTATATTTAAACTGTATCACATCCACTTGATTTTTAATATTTAAGTTTATTGTTGCAATTAAAACTGAAGTACTAAATGTACAAATTACAGCCGTAACAATAATTCGAAATATGCAATAGATGCATACTTAAAACACGTCAACTAGACTGACTTTTAAATTACAACTACCTTCATGTTTGTATTCTAAAGTTGAGTTTTTTTTCTGCACTGCTATTTGACATTTCAATTTTTTTGTGATTGGGTTTATATTCGGGTCGAGGGTTGCCACTACAGAAAAAGAAGAAAAAACAATTATGACACTTACTTTTTTCTATTTTCAAATTTCGAACAATTAAATACTTATCTAGGATTCATGAAAAATATTTTTTTTATATTTGTAATGTGATAAGGAAGAATAGAGAAGAAGAAAGGCTAGATATTCATACAATGAAAACATTGTGACGTCAGAACACTACATAGAATGTTCGAGCAATATGATTCGTGACGATGTTGATAAAATTCTGGCACAGAGATACCGCACGTCATCGCACTATACTCGTAGGTACTCTTGTTGGCCTCTTTTGGACTTCAATTAATGTGTCTAGTATTTTTACGGGAAAGCCGTTTGAGGAACGATGAATAAAATGAAACTTTCAATCTATGATTCAATGTTTGATTTTCAAATTGAATGAGACCAATAAAAGAATAAGAAAGAAAAAGTTGTACTTAATTTCAAAGATTAATATCCAGGAAAACTGAAAAATCTATATTCTATATAACTGTTCAGGTAACTACAAAAATCATTTATTATCATTAAAACCTTACTCTTAAAAACGGCTTTTATCTTAAAACAAGATTAATTTATTTAAATAGCTTTTTCCTATTTTATATAGGTACGATATGCGAATATATATCCCTTACAATTTAAACAAGTTTAAAAACAATTTCATTGAAGCGTTTGTTAGTATTACAGTACATTGCACGCTCATTGGTTCGCTTCATGCGTAATTCATACGGTCTCCGCGACGCATTTTAAATGTAATCACGTGAACGGGTAACTTTGCAGCTAATAAAACTTTAAATAACATAAACTAAATATAAGTCGCTTTTCCTGAAGCTGAATACAAAAGAAATCAATTGAAAAAAATGATCGAAAAGGACCATTCCATTATGAAAGGAAGTGGGAAAGAAAGAAAGCGTTGTCGCGTCTAATTAGAAGTCGCGAGTCGAATTTTCAATGCACCTCCCCGCCTCGCCGTACTAATGGTAAACTGAAATAAAAGTTTATATTTACTGTGCGTGGGTTCTTTTCTCCGGATGAATATTTATACCATCCCATTCTACGTTTTTCACCTCAAAGTCTCAAGTTTTAAGGGTACGCTTTTTGTTAGTTAAAATTCTTTGACTTTTCTTAGAATTTAGAAAGTTAGGGGTGACAATATTATTTACGAAACTCTTAAGATGCTTGTTTTTTTAACTTAGACTTTTATTTATTTCACAAAATCTCGACCCAGGGCTTATTTATGACATACTGAAACGTTACTTAAAAATAACTAGGTATACTTCAGTCTTATAGCATCAGTTCTTAATAGTCAAAAATCTTGGTCGTTGCGCAAGTCGCAATCGTTAATTTCTTAAGTGAAATCTATTGCATACCTAACCATACATTTATGATATAATAAATTGAAATGAACATGGCTCCAACTTTAGCATCCCTGAAGGTGCAGAATAATTTGTTAAACAGTAATAACTCCGAGGATTAGCATGAGTCAGGGGGCGTCAGCGACAAACTTGCCAATAAGCCGCTGCCTTCCGGTACATCGAGACTCGCTTTACAAGAGTAATGATGCTTAATTTTAATGACGCGTCGCCGACCAGAGACACCCGCGACGTTCCTCCCACCGCCCGCGCCGGCCCCCGTGCGTGACTCGACTCACCAACTACCCTTCATATTGGAAGACTGCGACGACCGAAAGTCTGACGATAAATTTAGTTATTACTTGTGAAAATAGACGGAAGGAGATCGCTAACTTGTCCTCGTGAGAAGATAATGGATCATTCCGGGGAATGTTTTAGTCATTTTACGAAAAAGGTCTAGTTAAAAGCCCCTTTATGTGAAGAGTTTTTCGATTGTATGGAATATGTTGGGGCGCAGTTTTTTCGTTTCAGAAGTATCGTTAGGATCCGGGGACATTAGCGTCCATCAAAAGTTTAAATTTCGCTATTATGGCGGCTGGTATTATAATAAAGATTTTTCTAACGCAGTAGTTTTGGCAATTTATTACACAGTAAAAAGATTTTTTGATTCTATACTTATAAAAAAAAATTAAGGGGTCAAATTTTGAAGTTGACAATGTTTTGAAACAAATAAAAATAAAGAATATTATGTACTTTATAATCGATAGGTACTAAAGTCACAAGGACACTGAATACATTTTATTAGTACGTACTTCAGTAGTCTGTGTTTTTTGTCAAATTAGTTAAATTAGAACCAAAAGTTGTGTTAATCAAGCTTTGTTATAAAAGCCAATTTCAATTACAAATTTACACACATTTTGTTTATATTACATTTTGCTGATAGCACTATTTGTGTACGGAAAAAGTAAACTGAAATGTTACTATAAATAAACGGCGAATGATATAAAATTAAAGACGTCCGCGGGCTATCGCGAGCGGACATCAGTCCAGCCGTCCGCGGCACAATACGGAATGAATATTGTTTACAAATACACCACATCCATCACGAAAACGTTTGTTGATACGACTGAATAGATACAGTTATTCTGTTTGCTGTTCATTTATTTAGTTATGTACACTAAAATGAATTTTGTTTTGAGCCAATTTCAATTTAGAGCAATGCTAAATGTAATTAAGGTATTTAGATAGATTACACGCAACATAACGCTATTAATGTAATTACTAATTAGTTTTTACTTTACGATAAAGTTAAATCGCAGTCAAGTATAAGTGTTATAAACAAAAGTCGAAGCAGATAGAACAAATATAAGGTTATGGAAGGAACAATAAACAAGGCACCTTAGGCAGATAACAGCATTTTCTTCGGCAACAAATTGAATAAACACATCAACGTTCGCCTTAAACGACGAAAATACTAGTCTAATAACGTGGGGCCCTGAACGATAAATATTCAGCTATCTAGCAAACTCTACCTACCTACGCTTAGCGCCTTTGTACCTGAAAAGCTGATACCGCGTAAATAGCTTCAGAGCTTCAGGTATCTTCATTTTAGCGTGACATTAAAAAGTCGGTGTGCTTTTAGGTAAAAAGTTGTAGATACTTACACAAATAATAATAACAATCAACCATGAAAAATAATTAACAAATACTGCAGGGAACCACACCAAATTGGATATATATTGTGATTTTAAAAGAATATGTCCTGCGACCGAATACTGCAGTAAGAACGAGTTCAAAAAGACGTGTTATCTTACAATTAACTTTCTTCACACCGATCGACATCTTATATGTATTTAATAATTTTTTCCATTTCAAAAAGTTGAGTTATATCCAGAAATGAACTTTTCTAATGAAGATTACAACAAAAATTATTTCCTATAACAATACCACAGTCTCATACCACCTCTAAGCCATCCTTTAGAAACGGGAATATCGATACGGGAAATAAATATACCCCACTTACGCTTTCGTTTTTCAGTAGACACATAGCTGTGAGTAATTTAATGTCGCTTCGAGAAAGACGTATTATGGAAAATTTCTCATTGGCAGGCAAAACGCTGTCGGTGCGTACATATGTCGTTGCCTGAATTCCTAGGGTCACGTATCGGCTCCCTCTAATACAATTTGTTGGGAGACGCGCGTCATCCGCGGAATGCAAACAACCCAGCGTTCTACATAACAGTCATGACGATTATTTATTACGTGATATGGAATGAGTATAAATATTTTGTCTACGAATTTTAATAATCTAAGAGATTATATCTAGGGTCTATCAGATTTGGCGGGCTTGGTAACAGTTAACCAAAATTTAAGTAAAAATGTATGCAAGCAATTTTAATAGGAACAGATTCTTTTATTTATTTATGATGTGAGAGATATTAATAATTTGGTATGAAACGTTTTAAATGTATTCCTTTAAAGAGGTAAAATGATAATCTCACGTCTCTTTGTGGATCACGTGAAAAACTATGAACGGATATTGATAGACGATTTTATTTTAATTATTTCAACACATAAATCTGTTTACTATGAAGAAACTAGCTGAATAAGAAAGTTTTTAGAGATAGGTGAGTGTAAATTTGATCTGCTTTCACAAAACAAAGATTTTGAAAAAAGCTGTGATAAAAAATACAAGTGTATTCATATGAAATTTCCTGTTATAGTGTATGATAATAAGAAATAAACTACACATTGTGAATTTTTCGTGCTTTGTGCATGAAAGCAAAATGTCAAAAAAACTTGAGTCAATGTTTTGATATAGATATTGTTACGGGGAAAAATTTGCATTATATTTACGGCACACGGTACGGCCATGTTTACAGCGATATTGCACTCGAATTATTAAGTCTTGGCGGCGTTCACCCGCAAAGCAAACTCATGAATAATAGCCATGAATATAGTAAACTAGGAACACGATGTGCACAGCCTAGGGATTATCGGAATTTATGTGGCACGTGTGTGACGCACCTTCGCTTGTTTCCAATGAGGGCCGTCGGCTCGAAGAAAAATATTTTTGTCGGAGAGCTTAAATATTGATGGATTTATGAACGCTCTTAAAATTATGACAGCCCTGAGCCACCGGCAACTTTATTGAATCTTATCCTGTGGCGGAATTTATTGGTATCAACTTTAGGGGAGAGTAATTTTGTTTTCCTTATGAGATACAAGAAAATATGGTTTACGACTGTTTTATTCAAATAAGATTGACAAATAAAATACAATGTAGACTTGTAATTTAGCTGAAGTCCTTCGTGATCGTTTCACGAGCTTAAGCTAACTTGTTTACACTGCTACATGAATTGGAACAACTTCAGAACTACAAATTTACGTCAAATACCGAAACTACATATCAGTCGTAAAAATAAAGTTTTGTCGTAAAATATTTCTTAACGTCTTGCCTTTGACGAAAATTAATCGAGCGAACATGGAATCCATACACACGCTGACGACATATTACATTCTTCATGATAATAGAAAAATTTGCATCCTTATTAATTTTTCATTATATGCGATTACAATTATTAATATTTTAATATCAATTTTTAGAACTTAGGTAGGTACTATAGGTATGTCGTTTAACCATCCAATAACATCAAAATATCATCATCGATGGATTGACAATGTCATATATTTGATTGCTTTCAATAGTGCTCGGTGTGTGTTTTCCAATTCCAATTCCATGTCGAGCTTAGCAAAAAATGAGATTTACATTCTGAGTTATATCACAAGTTATAGCCATAATAAACGCAAATTCAACGATATCATAAATATTAAAAATGATTGGCAATGATCGAACAAAATAAGCACAGCTCCAACACAGAGCGAGGTGCCATTATCGTTGCCTCAATTGAAATCACTCTAACAATGTACTCGAGCCAACCATTGTACATTCATACGTTTGACAAAGTTAAAGTGAAAATATTTTCAGAAAGCGTATTCCCAAACTAAATCATTTGAAGCAAGAATATAAGTTGCGAGTAACAGACAGATGGCGGGAGTTGAGGTGCAAATAAAGTTTGAGTGGGAAAACTTATTCTTTCTCAAATCCAGGGCCTGCGCCACGCGAGTCTGTGCCCCCGGGATGCTTAACAATTTGTAAGTTATTTATAGCTGCAGGAATATCATTAACGTCTTTAATATTCGCCACTTTATAGAACAGGTAAAACAGTTTGTAAAGACTGAACAAAGTTCGCGTTGACCGCGCCTTGTAACGTTCTAATTTCATCAAGGTCTCACTAGTTTTGAACAAACGAGTTATGCTATTAAGTAGTTCTAGTTTAATAATTTTTTGAGGTTTCAACGTAATCTTTCTATCTCACAATATGAAACTGAACAAGTAATATAGAATCTTAACCTTAAACAAGTCAATGCTTGTGCAGTATTATGAATAACGAAAATAAAATATTTTCCGTTCTTTCACAATAGCTTCGATTGTATTACTTTTCAAAGTTAGTTCCTGCGGTTACAAGTTTCTTCAATAAATAAAAATAAAACTTTATAATTTATTAGAAGTATTAACGTCTGCCGGCAAATCCTTGGCGAAAGTTTTGAAATAATTGGTTACAAATCTTAATAATTTCATAGTCATCGTCAAGTTGGCTCGTTTCAAACAAAGTTAGCCGAGTTATTGCTAACTAAACTGTTACTTATGGCAACTGACTTGACATGCAAATCTCCACCCTCCCGCAGATAATATATTTTATTAACTGCTTTGAACCTCCCATATAGGGAATTATGTTAATACTTTAAATGAAGCTCGGCATTTATCTGCTGCTGCATGACATTTAATTAAACTTTTTGCGTCTTTGCAATTTAAGGTATGTTCATTGCAATATTATTTTAATTTTTATTCTAAGACAGATTTCCACGGAGAAATTTTATTTTTCAGTTCTTCTCTTTCTTCTAAATATTTTTGGTAGTAAATAAATTAAATTATAAATATTAAATAATTTTCAAGAAAATAGCAGCATTTTACCAAAATTAATCTCGGCAATAATGTCTGGAAGACTTAGCACAAACCCCTGATACGCCGCTCAAATACCGATCGAACGGTGGAATTAAGGGAGGTAATTTACAGGTATTGTTTCAGTAAGCCTCAAACAATATTTTATTACTTTGCAAAATTATTTTGGTCTACAATCTCGGCTTTAATTTCGCAACCGAATCGAGCTGTAAGGAACCGCTATCAGTGATTAAAAAAACGAAATGTTTCTGATAAAATTTCACTAGCGCTTTCCGCTTTCGAACGTTAAGAGCGCTAAAATCTATTAATTAAAAAACAAAATAACTTCATTATAGCTAACCTCTTTGAAATATTTACGCTTATTTAATTTTTCGCTTCGATGCCGTCAAACTTTAAAGACTATAGACATTGATTGGACTCAAATTAATTAATTAAAGAGTCAAGTATACATAACGTAAATTGTTAGCTATTCAATTAAGCAGCGATATAACTTAGTTACAAAGGTACGGTCTGTGAAGAAAATGTATTTTGCCGCGACCACAATAATCTGATTAAGCTGAATTCTTGTAACTTTTGAACGGTACTTGTTAAGAAGTGAATTTGTGAGTTTTAAATTTAAGTTCGTCGTAACAAAGTTATGTCACAAAGCTTAAGCTGAGATAGCTTGCTTTTTGTATTTTAAGAGAATTGCAATTACCACTTACATTAATAAGTATGTACTTGAAAATTTTACTGCTTTATAATTTTACCGCTTATCTTTAATATAATACAATATAAATACCTTTTAAGGTGTTTTTAAGTTGTTTTCGATCGTACCTGTAAATAAAATATATATATTCAGGTAATATAATAGATAATTTTTTAAGCAACCGAGTGTTCCGTAATTTTTTCAACAAGAACAGAAAAATAATTATGAAAAATATAAGATGAAATAAAATTTGCTTCCATTTTCGTATAATAAAATGAACGTACAGTTGTCAGGGATTACTCATAGCCTCATAAATTGGGAACACGTTTGTCTTACACGTGTAACTGCAAAATATAAGCCTCTTAATTTAAGAAGCATTGCCTCATTGAAAGTCGGCGAAATTTGAAGAATCTCCCGTAAGCTTCATGATGGATGCTAGTGGAAAGGAGACGTGTTGGCTTATTACGACAAGTTACATTACCCAAACAAAAATCAGCCGGAGCACGCTTGACGTTCCATTATTTTACATGATAAATGTTGATGTAGTACTTCGGATTTTTGGAATGGAGTGTCATGATGTACATTCTTTATCTTCTTCGTAATTAGGGCTATTTTGTTATTTTGCTAACTCGCTATCGTGTTTTGTGAAAAGGGTATGTATAGGACATAAAACGATGGCCTTTCCCCGCGCGGGTCCCGCGGGAATAGAATGGTGTGGATGAGTTTAGTGTTACGTTAATTAAATGTGTCATTTATTTTATATTATTAGTGATTACTCAAATAACCTCTACTTTTAAGGGTACTACTCTCTTTTTTTCTAATATCCTCCGAACTTTCATTTGTTACAGCTTAAATTTGAATCTTAAAGCGAAAGCTGGCCTTAAAACGAGATTTTTCAGTTTTATCAAATTCATAGCCGTTTCACACATATTTCAGAAACGATAAATTTGTTACACAGATAGAAGAGTCGTTATTTTCGCAAAAAAACATCAGTAACCAAACTGCCATTTCGATAAGCCCATTGTAATGGTTTTGTTATTCTATCACACATCCCAGCGAGACTCATAAAACAAGATAGACATTAGAAAATAGAATGATAAAAGTACCGAAACTAGACATTAAAGTATTGGAGAAGTATGAAAGTTAGGTAATGTGTTAAAGTTCTCAAGTTTTAGGCCAATGCGACTCTGGCCCAAACAGTGATAATGGTGCGTCACTAAACCGGTGCTAGATGCTAAAGATTTACATTCACGTGATTTATGACTTCTTCATATAGAGGGGAAAAATGTACAGGAAAATAGGAGGGCGGCGCGGCCCCTATCATTGTTTGCGGACACTAGTTAAACAAAACTCGACTACGAATTTGGTTTAGCGCAATGAATTGTTTCTGATATAGTATATTTTGATAGTAGATGTTCATAATTATTTTTCTTTTTTTAAAAGTTACAGGATTTCACCTATCTCATGCATAAAATGAAAATCAGCCAAACGATAGGTATTGATCTCCGCAATGTTTTTGTTTCTATAACGAATAGTATTATTTTAGGTTTCTTAATATTTCATTATCAATTTTTACTAGTTTACGTAGTAGTGGTGTTGGTAACCTATGGGTAGATAAATTAAAAATAGCTTTCCAAGTGCCAATTCTCAAAGTTCACTGAGTAGGGGTTTTTACAAGATATGCTCGAGTCGAACAAAATAGAAATAGGATATTGAATCGGCAAGAAAGTGCCGTAACTTAAGAAAATGTCACCCTCTATCAACCTTCTACGTGTTGCTTTGTGTTGAGCCCATCTTGATACCGTAAGGAAGTCAAGAAATCTATCGGGACCCAAAGATATTTTACATCAAAAAATAAAAACATTATCATCGCCAAATAAAACTTGACTTTGCGCGGTAAAATTAGAATGTGTCGAGAAAATGTGTAAAAGGTCATCCTTTTATCTCACAATTTGCAATTTGAATACGCAGACAAATTAATCCGGCAAAAAATTAACCAAAAGAATACAAAGCGGCAACGTGCAAACAACGGACTGTTCCGAAATATGCGACAGAGGATAATATTACATTTTACCCAACGTTATATACAAATATGGAACGGAGGACAGAGAATTATGATAATGCTACATTTAAACACTCTTTGTAAAGCTTCCATACACTGAGAAAGTAAAACAGTTCTAAATTTTTGTTTGATTTATTACTTCACGTTTCTTGGCATCGGTAAAACTTCAATTTATGTTACCTAAGACTAACGTCGTGAATCACCACAAGCCGAATGTGCAACCTTGTTGCTATTCAGAGCGCGTTGTTCAATTTCAAAGGTGGCGTTTGCTACTCTCTCTAACAAAGAAAATCACGCAATGCATTCAGATAAAAACAAAAATCTCCAGTAACTAATTTTCGCTTCTAGTCTCCTGTGAGTAGGTGAGAACGTGTGGAAAATATTAGAGGCTCGTCGGCGTCTTCGGGGCTCGTTGGGAGATAATAACCTGTCTTGTTTTCCGTTGCGTTCGTCAAGCTTCGCCCGTCTCCTTTATTACATTAACGAAAGAAAGGGACGGTGGGACCTTTTATCACTAACGCGTCATTTGTACTGTTTGCCAGGCCGTTATTGAGCTTGTTTTGGCAAACTGACTGGCGTATTGCTCCGTTCTCCGCCTTGAATGTCGAAATGAAAGAGCATTTCGGTTTAGGCTCGAGAATTGGTTGCCTTCATTACAATTAACGGTCTCTGTTTGTACGTCTGGCGAAACACTGGTATTAAGACTAATTAACCGAGTATTGTGATGCCTTTGATAGCGTACACAATAATGATAAGATTAAGAATTAGCGTACTGTTACGTACACCTAACAAACAGTAAACTAATTGGAGTATTCTGCTTGCTTTATTGAAATTACACAGTGTTGGTGACCAAAGGTATCAGTATAAAAAAATGCTTAATAAATATAATTCGTATACAGTTTTAAAACATAAACCGCAGAGAGTAATAATACCCATAATTTATAATTAGTGAATATCAAAATTAAAACATTAAGAAATAAACAACGCAATATTTGTTAATAAACACGTCGGATTCAATTCGTTTTGTTGCTCAATTTGCGAGTAAAGCGCGACCCTCCCACCGACTCACTAGCCAAATGTGTATTAATGTGCCTCCCCAACCACAGCTGTAATATTGTTTTCTTTTTTATTTTCGCGACCTCAAGGCTTTTAGTAGTGTCAACTGTTACATCGGCATTTTACGATTTTCAGTAATGTCATTGAATGGGCGGGCGGTACAAAGGATAGCTTTGATAGTGTTAAAGAAATCTTCTTTCAACAACATTGAGAGCTTCTTTATGTGACTACTAAATGAATTTTGTTCACGCGGCATTATCATCCGGGACATATACTTCTCCATGGTAACATTTTGTGGAATCTCGGTCACAAATCAAATCTCCGTTCCTCGTGACGGCTTATTATTTTATTATTTTGGTTTCACGCGTATGATGGAATAATCTTGAATACGAAAAATATTTAATATAGAGGTCAATAACATACAGGTGGGGGCGTCCTTCATAGAATTTTTATGAACTTACGTCTGGAAAACAAAAAATAAACTCGAATGAACCTTTTTCTAATCCTTTTCAGCATAATATACATTAAGTATCGTTATATCAATAAATAAAGTGTATTTGTGAGATCTTCGAATAGATTGCATATATATATTTACAATTTAAAACATTCTTTAATATAGGTATTTGGCTAAGCAGCAAAGGCGTAGGCTAGCTAGTAGGGTATTCAATAAATGAACTAAGTATTATAAAACGGGAAAATATATTTATGAATACTATAAACTTATGTATGAATTTTTTAAGCTTTGAAATTTTCAAATATATGTTAAAATCACAAATATATCGCTTATCGAGAAATATTTTTCTACTGATATATAACATCCAGCAATTCATACTATTTCCTATTTACAATTTTAAATTGCTTTCATTTCAAAAAGGTTTAAGCGTGCGTGTATCATGAATGTCGATTGAATTTTATTTTTAACTAGCGGTCCGCCCCGGCTTCGCCCGTGGTACATATTTACGTTTTCTCTACATAAAAACCATCCTCGTACTTCAAGGAATATAATAAAAAAAGAATTATCGAAATCGGTTCAGCCGTTCTCGAGTTATGCGCTTACCAACACATTTTACGATTCATTTTTATATATAAGATAAAGTGAATATTTCAACTGATAAATGCTTTTTATTTCGCAATTATATGGAATTATTTCATATATCTACCTGAAAATATTTCACCATTCTTATTGTAGGTACTATGTTTTTATAAAATAATATGATTGACAATTTTCATTACTCTACAAATATCCGTGATGAGATTTGTATATTCATTACTTACTCATTCATCATCAAATTTATTTTTCAAGCAAAACTAAGACTTGAAAAATACTAAAAATATTGAACGCATGCAAACAGAATATCTGAAATAAAACAATTTGTTTTTAATGTTACTTGTATATTTTAAAATAATATGTAATAACGTAAGAATTTTTGAGATAAACTCGCAAAAAAGTTTGCTAAAAACCCAAGAAGTCGAGGTGATTAACCCTCTTCTTTTAATTAAAACTTACGAATAAGAAGTTAAAGAATGTATTGCGCTAAAATGAAAAGACTATTCCAATCGTCGTAAGACTTTTATATAATTCTAAGTTTTGCATGTGGCTTGGCATTTTTATTAAATATTTAAAGGTTTTTAAATATTTTCGTATAAATATATTATCTCACATGTAAAGTATTATTTTAATTTAGCTTGAAATTTTAAAATAACAAAAGATTATGCATATACTTATATGAAGATATACTTAGCTATGTGAGCTATTTTTTTTTTTAATTCTGCACAATTTTAAAATCTTACCGTGTCTTTTCCCCTTCGTTTTCTGTTGATTTACATCCATCAACATTCCTATTCTTTCCTGGCCTCTTATAAAATAATAGGAAAAAAATTAAAAGCTCTTGTTCTATAGTTACGTTTGGGCAATGGAATGTTACCACCAGGCGACTCATTAGCCGTATATCTACATTTACATAAAAAAAATCAGTTTCAATTCTAGCAACGCGTGTCAAAACTAAAGCGCTACAGAAACTACTACTAGCTACTCCTTAATATATTTAATAATAATAATAAATGTATTAAATCTTTCCATTTAATCTATTTGTTTATTTTGACCTCAAATAATACAAATTAACAATCAGTGACAAAAACAAACGTCATTAATGTTCCAAAAAAACATATGACTTTATTCGAAATGGCGTCGCACACCCCGCAGCCGTCCGGTCCAGTTGCTTTTCAAGAGGATTAACTTGTAATCCCAGAGGAGGACCAATATTCATTACAGTTATATCTCCACAAATAAACGATGACAAAAATATTAGCTCGAATTGAAATTTATTAGGTAACATTACGAGGTATTGTACTCACTATTTCTTTTTGTTTGTTGAAAAAGTTCATTGCAATTTATACATCATTTTCAGTTTATTATGAAAATATAAAAGTTTTAAACTAAAAACACATTCAGATAGAAATATATGGATTGAAAAAATGATAAAAAAAACACGAAAAAATTCTATTTAATAACGTTATCTTTTTATTGCTACAAATAATTGCTTTATATAACACCGTAACCGATACGTTTCGTTACTTCGTTATTCGATACATGCTCTCATAAGATGCGCTCATAAGATTTATTATGATAAAACACACAATAAATTCACATACAATTCGCAAAGCATATTCACAAAGAACAGAAACAGACGCGCAAATGTTGCCAATCTTTGCAATTGCCTCGTTGAATGAAACTTAAAACATAAATTAACTCAAAAGTGTCAAGCTATCTTCGTCCAATATTCTGGCAATAACATGGATTTACGCTTAAAAATGTTTCGTACATTTTAATGTACACCACAGGGAGAAACAATGAAAATGACAAACGATTGCCGTCTGTTCACCTACCGAGGCTATATAAGGACAATGTGGCTCTCTGACTAGAGCCGCGATGAGCCGTGGTATTAAATCTAGATTACCGTTTGGCGTTTCCGCTCCGTTGGATAATCAACGGGACTATATTAAAGCTATCATTCACGTAAACGCATGACAAGCGAGCCGCGTGACGTCACGCAATACTCGCAAATCAAATTATAATGCATATTGCTACTCGTGTATTTCAATGAAAACATCTAATTATTTGATCCAACATTTACACAGCTTACTTAATACCTAATAGTCAAAGAGATTGTTGAAATTGAATTTTGGATCGATGGTAAAACGATATATTAAGTATGTAACTTTAAAATCGTATTATTTTTAAATTACAAAAAGGAACATTGATTACTATTACTTACAACGAAAATAAATAACTATTTATTCCATGAATTGAATATTGATCACAGTACAGTAATATAGATGCTCTAATAATTAAAATATCACTGCCTAAATACTTACAATCCATACTAATATTATAAATGCGAAAGTAACTCTGTCTGTCTGTCTGTTACTCAATCACGCCTTAACTACTGAACCAATTTGCATGAAATTTGGTATAGAGATATTTTGATACTCGAGACACATAGAATAGGTTTTATCCCGGAAATCCTACGGGAACGGGTTTTTCTTTGAAAACGCGGGCGAAATCGCGAGCGGAAAGCTAGTAAAATTAAATTAATTCTTAAAAGGCATTAAATTTGTTTATCATAGACAACGTGTTAAATTCCAAACTTAATAATATTATCTAATTCCATTAGCCTAGAATACATTTCTGTATACTATCACATAGAGTTCAGGTTAATCTAGACTAAATATATCCTAATCCCACGCGCCATTAGTGAGCTTGACCTTTCCTAATATGTGTTCTAGAATTTGCTGGAGTAAATTAAGTCTTAGTCAGTGCAATGAAAACTTTAATAAAAACCAAACATATTTAATGTCTATAAAACATGGTTTCTCATTTTAATAAATGGTTATTGCAGTTTGTCCACATAGTTAATTTCAAATTGAAAACAGGAATGAAATATATCATGTTACTAAAGTCGTACATTAAAAACAATCAGCAATAAAAGTTGAAAAGCGCAGTTATCTTCGAGCTATTTAATCCAAATCGAATAGGAAATTTAAGCGGCCACCATAAAATATGATTAGTGGTCGTGTGGGGGCGTCAACTGGCCGGCGCCGACGACGAGTGCAAATACCTCAGCCTACCCAAACACAAGCGCCACGTACCCGCCGGGAAAAACAGCCCGATTAACAAATATTGTTCCAGTAAATCTTCATGAATATCGGCCAAGTTTAGCAATCGGCCAATCGATCAATCATAAAATAGATTCAGTTAAACGCCTCATCATCTCGCCTGACCCGAATTCGGTTTCCGGGTCAGGTATGTTGCTGCATAGTTCGCAACCAAATTTTCCACTTTATAATGAACTTCCTATGAGCCAACTTTTTATTCTTCCGCGTATTAGAGCTCTCATTTAGTGCCTTAAAAGCTTTTACATCGCAAAGGAGATAACATGTTTGTGAAACATCGTTATAAAAAATAAATCCACCTCCACGTAATCATATTGAGGGGGCGATCGTACTGTGGAGAGCATAAACAGAATGTTCTCATTTGGTTGAAAACAGGCGATTTTTACAAGCGGGGAGACTTTGTTGCACCTGTATTAATTGGATGCACGGGCCACGATGCTGCCGGATGAAAATATTTATGTTCTCCACATTGTATTGGGATATATCCAGGTGAAAAAGCTCTCTATTATCTACGTAAGCCCTGAGTGTGATGCGATGCGAAAACCAATAGCTTCAGCCAGTGATAAACAGCTGGCGTGGTTTGTAATCCTAGGCTTGAACCAATTGCTGTACGAAGCGAGATAATAATTAAGCTTGTGACGACGCGCATACTAATCGTCATACAGGTACATTAATCTAGCTGAATGTACACTGGGAAAACCTAATTATAAATGTGCGCTACAAATTCTAATGTTCCGTTACTGAGTAGATAGCATGTTCATATTTTATTTGGGAAAATGAGCGGATTAATCACTGATTTTATGTAGTCATTAGCTTGGAAATATAAAATATGAACCGTGCTAAGCCTTTGACTTTTTGTAGGCGCTTTATCATCTCGTAGCAGAAATAGTAGCCAGGGCAATCCCATCAAAGGTAAAGCCTCACAGGACTAGCGTTTCTATCAATATATCTTTAAGATAACTTACTCCCTAGACGTAAGATATATTATATTACAGATCCATAATAATTTATAAATAGAAAGACCTTAGGATCATGACCATACATCTATCAGTTGATATGGTGCGACCCGTTTCATAAAAAAATCTTCTTTTATCGCATATCCGTCAGTCGACGTTTGCAATTAACAAAATTGCAAATGAATAAATAATTAAATGAGAGTTATGACTTTGTAGCGGTAATTTATTATAAGTAGATTTTTTGAAATTGGTTAATTGCAAAAAATCTACAGTTTATGTATGAAAAGCAGTCATTTAAAAAGCAAAGCAAAGAGTCGGATAAAGCAATGAAAATGAAGTTATCTATTAACATTGTGAAACAAAGAATGTGATTATTTATTTTAAACTTTGCAATGATAAAATGTATCGCAAATGACAATAACGCAGTTTTATAATCTAGTCTGGAACATTACAAATTCGTTCAGCAAATAACAATTTACACCCAAGAAACTTGCATCCAAAGCTACAACGAGCATCTTAAATTACCCCTAAAGACGAACCATACAAAAATTACCTACTATTTCTTTCTTAGACAGTGTTGAAGAAACAAAAGCCGATTTTGGAGTTAAACTTCGCAGCTTAATGCAGTGCTAATTAATCTTTGTGTTAGCTTCGACGCTTTTCAACGTAAATGAAGCACCGTGTTGTTTTAACTTTTAACGTTTAATTTGTTTACGTTATAAAAACGTAACGTTCAACGGATTAATTTTTATTACAACTGCCCTTAATTTTGTTTTTAATTTAGGTTTGATACTGCTTAAACAAAATTATATTCAGATATATACGAAATGTAAAAAATGCGTAGCGTGATAAAAAAATTGGAGTTGATTATCATTCTGAGAACAATAATAATAATGAACGCTTGTTATCTGCAAAAAAACATAATCTTAATTAAATAATAAATAGACTTATCGATATTCGATACTTTAGCTTTTATTAGTTACGTTCGTAATAAAAATCAATTCGTAGAACCCATATACCGCTTACAATGAATAGTATTTAAGAATACAAAATAAAGGTTAATAATACCATAATAATATCTTGTAAATTAATACAAATACCCTTAGCGTGGAAATATGTAAATAATGATACTATTTCACCGACTCCCATTAAGTAAATTATATAAATAAGTAAACAAACCAAAAGTGTAATTTAGTTTCTAATGCCGTAGATAACTTTAGATTTCGGTTTATGGAATCCACTATGGAAGTGTCTGTGGTATTTCGTTTGGACAGCGATGAAACACACAGCTACTACGTAGAGGTTACATTACAAACATTCATTACTCACTCATTTACTTGATTCAAAATAAACTTTAATAGATAAGTAATTGTTTGTTGGATAATCTTAAGAAACAAAAAATGTGATCGTGAGGTGACTTTTAATTAGTTAATACTGCGAAATGAAATGAAATAGTTCATTACGAATAATTAAATACTTTTACTTGTGGTAACTATATATTTAAAGAAATACGTAGTCTCAAATCTATATAATAATAACAATGTATGGCTCAGCATTATGACTTGTTAATTTTACATGGACTTGTTATATCCTTGTTATATCCTAACGTTTTCTCTTAATATTTACTTCTATTTCTAAATGTAGAGTTCAAATTTTAATTTAATTTATTAACGCTTCACGAAGCAAGCATCCGTGTGTCACGATGTTTACCTGCTCCAAACTATGTTTAATACAATACAATATTGTAAAGTTTCCGTGTCCGACATGAGAATTCAGCAAATGTTAAATGGATGTTGTTCAAATTCAAACACGAAAGATATTGAAACTATTTGATGCATTTGACATTATGAAATTCATCATGTTACGTTGTTTTAAACTTTTAAATGTGCTTTAAACCTACAAAATGTTGGCAGGTCAATAATTGATGTTACATGTATAGAAATAAGATAGTTTTGCTATGCAATGGAAGTATATTGATTCATAAACAACATCTCTCTCTCTTCTCGTAAAACAACAATTTTACGAGAAGCACTATAACTACTGGAATGATTTTAAAAATTCGCTATGCCGACAAACGGTTAATCCTACTACTAGATATTATAAAGGCGAAAGTTTGTAAGTATGGATGTATGGATGTATGGATGATTGTTACTCTTTCACGCAAATACTACTGAACCGATTACAATGAAATTTAGCACACATATAGAGGGTAACTTGAATTAACACATAGGATAGGTTTTATCCCGGAAATCCCACGGGAACGGAAACTATGCGGGTTTTTCTTTGAAAACGCGGGCGAAGCCGCGGGAGGAAGTCTAGTAAAAAATAAAAATGTATCATTATCATGCTGACAAACGGTTAATAATAAATAAAGAACAAATGCACGAGATAGTTTTCATCTCTTTTGATTAAGCCGGTGCAAATAATATTCCATTATTCCGATCACCATCATAAGCCTGCTAATTTCCCGATACTGATCCTCAAGCCTTCTACAAGGGTGAATCTCAATCCGCTAAGCTACAAGGAATGGTCGTTCCGTAATATTTTTGTCTATTTTTAGAGGATCCCGATAATATTGATATATTCACCGTTTATATTGTTGTTGACATTCTGGATATTTTATATGAGCGGCGTTTTCGATGAAAATTATTGACTGATGTGTTGGAAAGGCTTATTTTTATGACGAACTTGATAGAGTGTTATTATTGGCATGATTAAAGTACTGACTTTTTGCTTTGTTATTCAAAAATTATATGTTTTAGTTTATATAATCCTCTTTTGAATATCAAGTTCGTAACCATTATCTCTCAACTGCTTTTAATTCGGATTAGTATATTATATTTATGTACCTAGTAT
Organism: Colias eurytheme; assembly: GCF_061535395.1. NCBI lineage: Eukaryota > Metazoa > Arthropoda > Insecta > Lepidoptera > Pieridae > Colias > Colias eurytheme. The sequence goes on along the minus strand of NC_142981.1, from coordinate 8,307,093 downwards.
TAGTATATTTATATATATTTTTAGTTATATAGTTACTACTATTTTGTATGTATTTGTATATAGTATATTATATAATATGTATGTATGTGTGTCTTTAGTTGTATTAATATAATTAGTTTATTATAATGTATCGTATGTTGTGTGTATCTTGTATATGCATTTTATTGTATTATATAATTACTTCTACTCAATCCAATAATTTTTTTCTTCTGTTTCTCAATTTATTATCTCGCTTCTTTGCCTTCTCCCCGTGGTTGCCTGGCAGTAATCACTGCATAGTGATAAGGCCGCCCTTTGTGCTTTTGTTTATTGTAAACTGTTATTTTATGTACCTGGTTTATTGCTCAATAAAGTGTTAAATAAATAAATAAATATAATAAAATGCATAATAATCATAAATATGTTAGCACGCTATCATAATTAAACCAATAATAAAGCTCATTTTATAGAGCCTTCCATTAATCGTCCATAAATAAGTAATCAATGTACCAACTTCCGTAACATAACCTCAAGTTGTTACGTAATAAACGCGTTTTGTTCAAAGTAACTAATTTAAAGTTTTTTCGTTTCGGTGTTTCTATTATTCCGAACAGCTTGTAAACTTAACACATCGAAGTTTGTTCATCTCTGGAACCGGGAGATTACTCGGGACCAACTTGTTTGTGATATCTTCACTACAATATACTTATACAATTGCGTTTTGTTTGATGAATTGTGTGAAAGTGAGGTATTGGAACACTCTTTGATACTTATAAGTTTTCTTTTTAGCGTATCAAAATTACAGTATAGTGTTTTAGTGATTTTGACTTCTTAATATTCATATCATAGCACGTTTGATGTGAAATGACTCAATTAAATGATATCATAATAACATCACACATTAATAATATATATTTTACTAGCTTTCCACCCGCGGCATCGCCCGCGCAGTCAAAGGAAAACCCGCATAGTTCCCGTTCCCATGGAATTTCCGGGATAAAACCTATCCTATGTCCTTTCTCGGGTATCAAAATATCTCTATACCAAATTTCATGGAAATTGGTTCAGTAGTTAAGGCGTGATTGAGTAACAGACAGACAGAGTTACTTTCGCATTTATAATATTAGTATGGATGTACTTTTTCAGTAAACAAACACGAAAGCTTGATTACATTTACGACATTAAAAGAAAAATTTAAATTACAAGCATTAAAGTACGAATGATATCTATCTGAATGTATTACGTCTGATATAGAGGCATCCAATTTGAGGCAACGGAATTCACTTGCCCAATATTCTGTAATATATTCCGGAATACAGTATGAAAGGAATAATAATAATATATGCAGGTGGCTTTCGACCTAAAGATATTTCTTTTAAGGTTCAATGCAAATGGTAACTATTATTTTTGACATTATTTTTTTGGATTATCAAATTCCATGATAAAATCATTAGAATTAATTGTAAATATGCACTATGCAGTTGTCGGGTACCTACTTGGCATTTTTTAAAACATAAATTACTCGATTAATGAAATTAATAAAATTATTAAAAATAAATAAAGGAATAGCTTGATTTGCTTAGATCAAAACATACAAACACTATAGTCGAGCCAATTTAATAGGCAACATTTGACGTCTATCAATTTTATCTTCGAAGAGAGGTAACCTGCTTAAAAACAAAGTGAATTAATCGATACGGATTTGAAACATTTGTAAATCGAATTTATTAATTTATGATGATTTTTGTTCACAAGTATTGCAAGTAATCAATGCATTCGATTCTAGATGTCAGATCTCGATTTTTAGAGTAACATCTCTGGTATATAAAAAGAAAAAAGGTTTATTGACACAAAATTGTAGCGACGTCAGTTCTTCAATTCAGAAATTGTTTATTATGTTTAGAATGGTTCATCAGTAAAATGAAATCTTAAAATTACTTGTATCGGTCATTATTATTATAAATATGTAATCGCTATTGAAAAAAAATAAGCAAATGTGCAGATCTAACAGAAAGAAATATCATGTTATTCTATGTTGTCGTTACTAGGTTACGTTGTTGAATTTTGTTGAACTGTCAAATGTTGCCTATTAAAATATCTAAGCTCTACTATACCTACATATGCATGTACACAATTCCACCATATAGATTATATTAGGTAAAGAAAAATAATATTTTTATCAGATTATATTTTTCGTCGTTTTAGTTAGAAAACCTCTGAATTAATTGTCAATTTATTACGATCTTGTGACAAAATCCTGACAGAGGGGTTCCGTATGTGTTTCTTTTGTTAAGAGAAAATAAACAGGCCAACTGACCTCCTAAGTATTGTTGTTCAGAATACACTCTGAGATACGGGACTCATAATTTTCTTAGACCTATTCTTTGCTTTATTTACTTACAGTATTTTTTACTATTTATTATATTCCCTGTATTAAACGGGAAAATGTCCAAGTGGAAAATTACGAGGAAAGTCTTTATTATAATGATCCGTGTTATAGATAAATACCTAAGAAGATATTATTTTCAATTAAAATATGGTGTAGTAAGTTAAGATGATGATTTTTCTTTTCCGTTACACAAAATATGCTTCAAGTATTTTTCCAAGTGCCAATCATCATCATTATCAACTGCCTATACATGATCCCAATACAGGGACACGTACCAACAAAGTGTCGATAATTCTGAAAAATCTCTAAGCCTGCAGAACAATCATCTAAATATAATTTTAATTTCAAAATCTTTCCCCAATTTTTTCTTCTTAATATTGTATTCAATACACTAATAAAAAGCGGTCTACGATAAAAGGTTCTCTTTCTCTTTTAAAATTTATATGTGATTACTTATAAAAAATGAGGGAGTTACATTCAAAAATCTTCTACGCCGAAGTGCTCTAATCAAGATTCAAGATGCGGCGGGCGCGGGTGCTGTCTCCATAAATTACGTATCAAGTATGTGAAGAGGCTTTATGAAAAATGTTTTCCCTACGCGGGGCTTCCCGACGGATACTTGCGGTCTTAGTACACGCTTTTATGCAAACAAAATACTTATGATACGCCAGCCTTTGATATGCCAGCTCGTTACTATTAGTTTCCCGCTAGTTATTAAATGGAGTTAGTCGGGCTGCGTCGCTTTGTGTTCGACATCGTACGAGGAAATATTTTATTAAATGAATTGCAGTATCGATAGGTATTACGGATTATTAAAGGGAATTTTAAATAAGCGATTACGTTACACGTCAGTGAGACGCACGCGTCTCCAATCCGCTTTCGATTTGGAGACAAAGGGAAAGTTTGATGGAATTGGATCATCGAGCTTAATATTCGGACACTATGGACTAGACCGAGAATCTTTCAGTTACGTAAAATCTTTGATGATATTATCTGAATGGACGGCTTTCAACACTAGATAGTAGCGCTTTCAAAGACGGAATAAACCGATATGAAAAAATACGTAGAAACTTGCGAACAAAAGAAGATATTCACGTTGAGAAGATATCAAGCTTTCATTAAATTACACGGAGTAAAAACGATTATTTTGAATTACAACTTTGACTGTCAATTACAAATAAAGTAAATGGGCGTAAGATTTCTTAATTTTCTTATGCGGTAATTTCAGGATGGATTTATTTAATAACAATAACCTCATTTTACTAACATCAAATATTTTTAGAACACTGTTAATAAAAATAAAATAATGTTCACTTGGAATTCTATCAATGACAGTAGCGATTGAATTCTCTAATGGCAAAGAAAACCTCAAGATACAGCGTTGAGTGGCATGAGCTTAATTGTGAAGTATACGAAGGTAAATATTATATTCGGTGTATTTGCACACGCCGGCTTTAATCCATCGGACGGGTACAAACGACATCGTCAGGTGATATCAGTTGCAGCTGTGTCGCTGAGATTCACTTGCGGATTGATGGTATTGCAACCCGATGCATACTGCACACAACAAATCGTGGAGCCAACGCGATTAGTATCTCGCAGACGAATATCAAAATCGTCTCGATGCATTGCACCGATTTATCGAACTTATACGGAAAAATGGGAATGCATAGTTTGCCCTTGTAAGTTCTCCTACAACTTATCGGTTCTGTGTTCGAAAGAAATCGAATACCGCGTTTAATCTTTTCCCTCATCAATCTATAGCAACGGATCAGTAAAGCTGCATATTGCACGATTACATGGCAAATTGATTCCAACATAATTTAACTAGAGAAAGTGGATTAATGCAATGAATATTAAAATAGATGAATTTACAACTAACACTGTCAGAGTATTAGGTACTAGTTGTGAGCGTTGATGATAAAAGGTCGGCTATAATATAAATGCAGCACGCAGCTTACACAGAGTGGAGCTAGAGCATAACGGTGGCGGCACTCATCAAGTCCTCGATATTTCACCGTACATTACAAACGGTGCGGCGGACAACTGAAGTTAATTGGATGCGCTAGCCACAGCAGAGCACCGCTATGAAATATAAAACAGGCTGAGCGCGTTTCCGACTGAGCGCTGGCCCATTATCCTGCTAGCAGTCAACGTAACGCGCCGCGTCTCGTTATCGTGGCGTATGCTTAACGGAGTTACCTCTCCGGTATGCGGAAATTTCGTTGAAGTGACAGTTGATGAGCTGAACGTGATGCTTTGCCATAGTTAGGAGATGCACATGCTCCTCGTAAACATGCGCTCTTTTCTGTTGTGAAAACTAATGATGCGATATAAAATGGAACAGTGCTTTTTGGTTATGGTTGCCTATCTTTTAAGGTAGATGAGATGCAAAATTAATAAATGGGATTATTCAATTTGTTAATACAAAAAAGGTACGATTTTAGGGTGAATGAAGTAAAAAAAAAGCTGATCGATTTACCTTCATTCCTATTCAATGGTTATAGGAACATTAAGCTAGTTATCTTAATGCTACGATAATACCCATTATCAGTAAACAATAACAACACTCCATATAAGTCAGTTAGTGCGAAAGTCGAACTCTTAAGTTTTTACATAAATCCATCTACCTTGAGCGTTTGATGAAATATTATCCGCTTATGAGAATAACAAGCCATGTTGGCTTCATACAATGTTCTAGACGTTTGAACAACACCGAGTTAGCAAGCTGATAACAGCATCCTTGAACGAAAAAATCCTCCTTTATACATCTATTCGAGCAAAGCTAACATTTTTGTTTGTTTAGGACAGATTCGCTCCGAATAATTGACAGATCAAAGAAATTTATTGATAGCTATTTACACGGATTTCTTTCCCCTGAATGTTTTAATCAAATGACTTCGCTTTTGGAATATTATTAGAATATTAATTGATGTTGATATAAGACAACAATGCTCATTAATTTATAAGGGTATACTTTCTTTCGAATGCGTATCTCAGAATTTTATTAGAGGACATCAGAGTTGAATGTCGGCCTTATTTAATAATTTAATAATATTTTCTATATAATAAATAAGTACTTAGCAATGTGAATCAATTTATACATAACTTGAAACGTATTTGATAAATGGTATTAAAATCCCTACTAATATTATAAATGCGAAAGTAACTCTGTCTGTCTGTCTGTTACGCTTTCCCGCTTAAACCTCTCAACCGATTTTGATGAAATTTGGCACAGACAATCTGAACCTGAGAAAGAACATAGGCTACCTATTATCAAAACACCACGCGGGCGAAGCCGCGGGCGGAAGCTAGTCTACTATAAGGCTTTAAACGTTTCATTCAAGCATTATACTGAAGAAACAATTACAAAGGTAATTTGCACTCCACTTACAAACCGAGCCGTTACCATATGAATAGAGAATCATTTATGAATGATCGAGCAAAATGTATGATAGGAAGGCTATCGACTCCATATTTCACAGAAATTAGCTTATTTGCCAGATATGTAGATTAGGCAGACTGGCTGGCGCCGCCCCAGTTCTGCGGACCAGAAAATTGAGATTACTTTGTTAAACATTTACCATCCTACTAAATGATCCGTCACTTATGAATATCAATGTTTATTGTACCGTATTTGGTACTTGTGTGAAGGCTATGCGAGATTCAATGCTACTTGAAACATGATTCATGTTGTTACTGTCCTCAATAATGTTTGCTGTTTATTGTTGTACTAAATACATAAGGCATTACATCGTGCAGTATAAAAAATAAACCCCTTTTTATTAATTTTTCACAAACACGACAGATGCTTCTCACCCCATAAGCTAATATTATATTAAAAAATTTGGAAAATCCAAAAGTGCACGCCTCATAATTTTTTTTTAATAAATATTTATTAATTATTATTGAAGTAAAACTTCTTTAGGCGCGACTAGGGAGTAACTCAGATTTTTTTTCTGACGGAAGTAACGCTGTGTAGTTTCCGCCATTTAAAAATAATAATTCTGATTGGTTGTAAGTATGTATATGTCATATACTACACGCTTCTTGACTTATACGCCAGCTAGTGGCAAATATCATAATCAATTAGGATTATTTATTTTCAAATTTTCAAACGGATCAATTGTGAATAGCAAAGTGAATGAAAAATTCAACAGTTTTAAAAACATTATTTTAAATTGCAAAATTTTTTTAAAATCTCTAAATATACTTGTTTATTTATTACTTTTAAAATAAGTAAATTAAAAATAAATTTTCTGACAATTGCGACATTTTATAATATTCAATAACAAGGTAATATTGACATGTGCGTTTTACTTCAATCGCGCGTAAAGGTTACACGCACACACTTTTTTTTGTTTATTTAATAACAATTAAACCACATCGAATCAGACCCTGAAAAATGAAAGGGTTCTATTCCTGAGCATACTCAAGCGTAAGAGAAAAAAAAAGACTCGATTAGTAAAGTATTTCGGTCGCTATCGTGTTAACAAGAAAAAGGATCCGCACATACAGACACACGGACGTCCAAGACAGAACTTTTTTAAACTGTTTTTTAACTAGTTTAAATAACAAAAATGACATCAAAAATATCATGAACGTTAAAAATAGTGTTTTTTCTTAATATGTGTGTGTATGTATTATCTTACAAGTGCAATGTATGATACATAAAGACATTTTAAGTTTGAAAAATCAGATGTTTTGCGCGAAGTGACAGTAGTACCCACCTCAACGCTTCGCTTATGAGGCGTGCAATATAATTTAAAAAGGTACTAGCACAGTGTAAGTTTTAACTTTATGCAGATTTATCTGCCGTAAATAATATGTAGCAGTATTAGTTCGCTTCATATGATAATAATCCATTACAAAAATTATAACACGACTCCTTGGTCAGGTAAGAAAACAAAATAAAGGAAAAAAATGTTATTATTTAATAATATTACTATTGAAGATGTTACTTTAAACCATTCTTGTTGTGTATGATATGTAGCTCTACTATCAGGACTTAACAATAATAACCATACGTTTATAAACACAAATGAATTCAAATAAATAACCCACTATTATTATTGTCCACTAGACAACATAAATAAAATAAATCTATCACAACTACTGAAATACAGCAACTTCTTCACATTACGGTTTCAGTTTCAATATACTTTTATCTAAGGTACTTGAGATACTGAATAAACAACTTTGGCGCAGAAACAAACAACAATAAAGAGCCAAGACAAAATGAATCTGCTGTTTGTGAACTTCTAATATGATTTTACTTATGAAATGAGGAATGCTAAATGCATGGATGCTCTCGATATAACAAAGATGCGGGCTGTTGATTACCTCCCCAAAAATGTATAGGTAGTATACGTATAAGAAATAAAAAAAAGTGTGTGCGTGTAACCTTTACGCGCGATTGAAGTAAAACGCACATGTCAATATAACAATACAACAATTGTCAGAAAATTTATTTTTAATTTACTTATTTTAAAAGTAATAAATAAACAAGTAGGTATATTTAGAGATTTTCAAAAAATTTTGCAATTTAAAATAATGTTTTTAAAACTGTTGAATTTTTCATTCACTTTGCTATTCACAATTGATCCGTTTGAAAATTTGAAAATAAATAATCCTAATTGATTATGATATTTGCCACTAGCTGGCGTATAAGTCAAGAAGCGTGTAGTATATGACATATACTTACAACCAATCAGAATTATTATTTTTAAATGGCGGAAACTACACGGCGTTACTTCCGTCAGAAAAAATCTGAGTTACTCCCTAGTCGCGCCTAAAGAAGTTTTACTTCAATTATGCATGTATATTTAGGAAGGTACAATTTCTTATTTTCTAAAGTAGTTATATGTATAGCTGATCTTTTGCAGTATATAATAATTAAAATCGTAATTCGCATTGAATATCGCATTATGAATCCGTCACTTAAAGACAATATAAGTATGTTAACTATTTTCTAAAACAAGTTTAATAACAATAATTAAACAAATATTTTTTTACTGTTTGTAATGTAACAGATATGATGTTGTTATAACTCATAAATATATCAAAAAATATTTTCCTCTAAGGCCCGATTTTTCAATGCTTGGATAAAACTTATCCGTCCAATAAAGTATTTATTTCACGATAATATTAAAATGTCACGTAAACTGTCAAATACGGGCAATTAGAATACGTTTTTAAAATGGTAGTTTTGTACATTATTCGACGAATAAGTTGTATCCAAGCATTGAAAAAACCCTTAATTTAAATGATTTAACTTTCTGCTTATAATAAGTATACTATCAGAGATACTAGAATTTGTATAAAAGTGTATCTATTCATACACAACGACCCGACTTCTTGGTTTAGTGTAGAGCCCTCAAACTTGAACGATTGAGCGCGGGAGTCCGTTAAAACATACAATGGTACTTATCCATATAGATAAATTGTTCAGGGAAATATACTACATATTATATTTGAAAGACATTGAGGTTTATAAAAAAGTATTGTTTCCTGTTATGCAATTGATATTTTGATCAAATAATTAATTGTTATAAATTTTGGAATTGCCGATTTGCTAAAGCTTTTATAATGAATCAATTCCATAACATACCTATAGAAATATTTGTAATTTTTTATTCTAATAATCTGTTTATTTAAATCAATAAATTTTGACAACGAATGATCAATTAATTAAATAAACATGAAGTAATTTTTAGTTATTAATTATAAAATAATAAGTGGAATTCCACTCATATGAAAATAACATTTATTATTAATAGATTATTCATAGATCGCAGAAAACTATATATCGTTAGGTTATTTGTTACTGTATGAGTTGTAAACAATATACATGAAACGAATGCATGCATACAGACATAATTTTACAATCTTAATAAATCATTTTTATAATGAATAAGATACCAATAAAAAAGATTTGGTAAAAAAAAATATGCATTCTCTTAACCAATAAATAAATCTGTACACCATTATCAAAACGCTTTGAAAAATTAATTTGTGTTTAATCAAAAGTTGTTTAAAAACTAGAACGTCTTTTAAGAGTACCCACTGTAGACGCTCTAATTCCACCGTCGGAGTTTATCAAGGGAGATAAGAAAGTTTTTCTTATTAAGTATCAAAGGAACTGTCGTAAATACAGAAATTAGCGAGAGTATCATCGCTGGAGCGGTGTGTAAACATCTAAAGTTTGAAAGTGGCGCGACGCAGTACCGGAGAGCAATCTCGTTGGCCCAACGTATAAGTTTGTACCTCAATATTAGTCCTATATCAACCCACGACATATTAGTTTCCTTCAAACGATGCCATCGACTGGGATTTTTGTTAGATTAAATAGTGCTGAGGTTTTTAATTTGCGATATTAAATGGCGGGTGGTCAAGACTGTTTTATCGATTAAAGATAAGCTGAAGAGGATAATTTAGCAAGGGGATAATATTCATAATTTTATTATAACCGTAGCTGTCTGGTATTAGTTGAAGGAATTTCCCAAGCGCTACAATATTTATGGTATTTTTTACATTTCAAAAGATAAGTATTTTTTTTATAAATACACCTTAAATACACATTTATAAAAAATTACCATATTTTATAAGATAGCTAGAGCAATATTTTATACAACTAAATAGCCAAGCGTTATAATAATAAGTCATTATGTGGCCCGTATTCATTAAAAATAATGTATTTGCCCCATTTTAAGTGATAAAGTGGCGTGCTTAACGTATCAAGATTATGTAAAACTATGTTACGTGAGATTTATCCAACTTAAAAAAATATACATAATATGTGTAATATAATGATATGAAATTATGAACAATGAAAATTCATCAACTCGAATTCCAAAATACGCTTTATTTGCTGAATTATTTTTTTTTACAATTACTTGATAGTAATAATAATAAATGCCCCCCCAAAATACACTTTATTTAGCACCAAATAAAAACAGGCAATATAACAAAAAGAAAAAGACAATATAATATAAAGCCAAAAAGGCGGCCTTATCGCTACTGAGCGATTTCTACCAGGCAACCTATGGGTAGGATTTTGAATTATAAAAGGGGAAAACAATAGGTGGTGCAGTAATGAAATTTTAATTATAATAGATTGATATTATATGATATTATACTAAATTAGAAAGTAACGCATTCTGTCATTAAATTAAACGGCTAAGATTTGAATAATTAATTTGACCACATTATAAAGGATAAGTCAAGGTGTGTTGTGCGCATCCGCACTCGTGTAAAACGTAACTCATAGAAAAATTGACGCATTTGTAATTATTATTATGTGAGAGTACGATTTGCGCATACGCAGGAAAACAAAGAAAATATTACGATAATGTAGAGTCCTTAGTATAAATTCGTGGGTATTTTTTAAATATAAAGTACGTGCAATACTCAGCAATATTATATAAAAGAGACATTTACTACTTGTAAATTTCTCTTAAAAATTATTATTTTACTTAAAATTATATTAACATCAATGATGAATGAAATTTAAGTTAAATCCTATGCAATATAATCAAAATGTATTAACATCAAACTTATTCCAAACGAATAAGAAAATATATACCTAAAGTGTATTTAATATGTAGAGATGTAGAGTACGAGTGTGTGTACTTCCAAAGTTCGAATAGAAAAAAATAAAGATGTATGTATGTAGATTGTAGAGTACAAGTGCGCGTGCGCCTTTCATGCAACCGTCTAATTCGCGATATAGTGTAAAGCAGAGGAGCAGAGGACAAATTTTAATGAAACGATAACAGACCACCCGAGACCGAAGCGCGGGCATTAAATCTGACTCATAAATATGTTATGTAAACCCACCCTAATAATTAGTCGCGGTTACGACGTGTAGTTAAGTTTTATGGAGCCCGTAGAGGCTCTAAGTGGGAGCGAGAGCTCTGGAAATATGTTCTTTAATTTGTCTGCCGGCGTTCAGGGGCGATGAAGCGGAAATTGTTATGTTTATTCGGGAAATCTTGTTTCTGTAGCCGCTGGGTTTTTTCCGCACTTTTAATGCGATTGGATTTCCGTATTCCCTTCTTACAGTAGAGATCGCATTATCAATCTCATTGAATATGTATAGTTGAGACTCAATCCGTTGAAAGTTCACTTTCGCTCCGAATACTTGCTATAGCTTTTATATGAAACATTTATCGCTCTACTTTGTTTGTTTTTCGTTGTTTTTATGATTTTATAAAATCTGGTATTTATAGTTTATATGTATGTTACATACAATTGCGATGAATACTTATATTTTTTATTCATATAATGTAATTTTATGGTATATGTTTTTGAGGTGTGCATGAAAATAATAAACACAGATGAACCTTTTATAATTCATATTATTCCTTTCATAAATGCTATTTTTGTGTAGCTAACTACATTACCTTAAACAATTAGAAAGTAAATTAGCGGTCAGGATAATGGACATACGTGTGTGAATGAGCATACGAGATGAATCATTGATAAGGATCCCGCGTGCCGGTCGCCTAGGAGGCAGCGACGCGACAGCGCGGGAAGGGCGCGGGGGGCGACAGCGTGGACACAGTACCTGGAGCTGTCGTTGCACTCCGCAGCTGCTCCGCTCGACAAGCAACTTAGTTTGTCAACTAGTTCACAAGTCCCGAAGCTACTGGCGTAAGCTCGTGAAGCGCGTGCTCGAGTTACCACGAGAACGGCGACGAAGCGAGATACGGAGTCATGCGGTCAGCCAAAAGGACACAAACCTACTGGCGAGCTTGGTGCTGGGGCGCGGGCGGAGCGGCGGGCGGGGGCGCGCCATTGGCCCACCGGGGCACGCCTCCGCCGCCGCTGCCGCCGCCGACGCCGCGGCGTCGCTCCGCACCACACCGCTCCGATTCTTACTTCTTACTTTTACATTTGCATGCAAACTTTACCAAACATTCCCACTTGCACACTTCAACTTTAAACTACTTCTATGAAATATTTGGGAAGGCGGGCAGAGTTACGAGGTCGATACGGAGCTCCACTGTATTCGAGTCGAGTTAGAAGTGTAAATACGTAGTTAACTTTATGGCCACTTACGCTCGAAGGAAATATATTTCCGAGTGAAATATAAAACGTGGAAAATTGGCCTATACGTTGTCTTGAAGAGTCGTCACAGCGCAGCAGTAAGGTATATTAACGTCGGATGTGAGGCGACGATGCAGGAATTCAAACGAGTGCACTAGCGCACTCGACTTAGACATTTCGCTCACGTACCTTCGGATACAAAGTAACTTTTCGACTAGTTCAGGCCTGCACGGTGCACCCGCATCGAGTCTAAATTGCGCGACGTCATCACATAATCCAATCGAATATTATACTGACAAGTTTGTATCACCGTATAAACATCAATTTTCGACAGCAAACTTAATAGATAGGTATTCTAACAGTATTAGATAAAATGTATACCAAGATGTTTCATTAGCAGCTTTTCAAGACGAAACTTAATAAAATGAAAACGTTCAATACCATTATTTTGTCAGTCTTATCTTAAACTATGTGGTAATATTTTAATCTAAAGTCCCACACGTTGCAGTGACAATCACGCGCTAAGACGTCTGGCGTCGTTAATCACAAGCCTGTATGACACCTGCATTATAAGAACTTATCACCTAAAGCCCTTCTTGTGTGAGAAAAGAAAAAAACATGAATCAACAATTCAATCTTGAGAAGAAAATATAGTTCAAAATTTATCATTCAAATGAGTTGGGAAGTTAAACCAGCATTATTTTTTCATTAAATGGGAAACTCATCACATAACTTTGAGCATAAATTTACATTTGGATGAATAACTAACAAACATATGAATCACAATGGTTAAAAACTTTTGACAACTGCTATCCAAAAACTATCTAACCAAATTAGAATATGAAACTGACGTCGCAGGAAAAAGCACATTAAGCGAAGCATAAAAACTGAATCAAACTATTTTTAGCTTTACAAAGTGAGAAGAATTGTTAACAAAAGTTATCCATGGTGTACTCATGTTTCTTTTTTATTTGTAGATTTCATAAAAATATTACACCTTTAGATCAGTTTGAAATGTTATGTTTACACGAATAATTATTAGTTGTTGTAGACGTATTTGTGTTTCCGCAAGCTATATGAATCAAGCTGTTATATATTTGTGAAAGATCAGTAAAATATTCATAATATTTTGATTCCTGAACATATGAATTGAATAAGCAAAGCCCCTCCGGAAAAGAGGTGTTGATAGCTTTCCTCACCTGCTATCCTATCCAAATTCTGAATTTCCTCTTTAATTGCCTACATATCAAACAAATCGTTATCAATTAAGGGTATTTGCTTTGTAATTTCCGTATCTATGTATAGAACAATCATATAAAATAATACACAAAATGCAATCAGGACACTTAGAGCTTTTAGTATCTCTTTAACCTCTTCGAACATAAAAAAATGCCACGCTTCGGCAGTCTGCTCTGTGATATATCGTAGAGACTGTTAAGTGGCATGCAAAATGTATTTATACTTTGTACTTCCTTACGTCGTTATGGCAAGGTTCCAAGTAAAACAATCTTCCGCTAGGCGACGATAACAGCACCAGCTATGATTTTATTACGTGAGACACCCATAAAAATTAAATAAACTACACTCGTAAGCATATTAACGACTTTAATAATGAAACTCTCGTAACGAAAAGCATTCAATTCATTATACGATTCACCAGTTGTATCGTTTGCATTGGCGGTTTATATTAACTGTATGTTTAATGGCTTATGTCTAGATGATAATTTTAATTTTAATGATAGGTTGACGTATAAATATTTTTAATATCTCGTCCGATGAGTGGCGAATTACCATTGTATTTGTCTTATAAGCACTGCAATTCCACAAAATATATTTTATCGGTGCTTACAACATAAATAATAAATTTTAAATCAATGAAAATTAAGAAGAAATTCCATCCATTGAGAAAAGTTACATTAGCTGTCAAATGGAAGAGAAGGGTTATGGTTGGGTTATGGGGAATGTAATTTTAACGTAATGAATGAACGATATTGCTAAATTTACATCAACACAGTCACTTCTTGGTGGCATCATAAGGAGATTCAAGATTCATATGAAATAAATTGCTTCCTAGTGGATATTCGGTAGGGGTCAATGAGGCGTGACTTTGACGAGGGTCAGCTGGCCCTTACAACGGACAATATGCAAGAACACCTCCTTGAAACATGTTTGACATAACGCTATTCAGGTCGACTCCGTGTAAGCGATCTGAGTAAGTAAATGTGTTTCAACTGTAATAGCACTTAGCTAATTAAAAAGAAAATAAAATTCAATGTTCGTGTTTGTTCACGCTGTGAAATTGCTACTAATAATAGATACCTATAGATTAAACACATTATCCCAATGAATGTCAACTATGATTAATTAGTTAAAAGTTCTAGCTTATAATGTCCTGTTATGATTAATTATGCCCTCGATTTGGTGTCAACTCAATAGGTAATAAATTTTAAAATATAACTATAATAAACATAAAATAAACAGCTTCATTGTTGTTTTTTTATTTATTAAATAATATAATACACACAAATAACGCAGAAAAATATTCGCAAAAGAGGATATAATATGGCTCTTCAATAACCCCCTACTTATATCTTTTCATGCCTCCACAAAAAGCCAAAGCGAATCGTCACCCAATCTTTGCCACATTCATCGCATTTATATAGAAGCAAAGAACATTTATAACAAGCTACACATGATAAAACTGCATAAAAACTGAAACGCTAAAAGCTATAAAATAACTCCCTAAAGCAGAGCAATACACAGCATAAAAATGACACTTTCGCAATATTATGATAACTGATAAAACGAGGTGCAGCGCACATTTTCATGGATGGGCGAGCTGCTTTCAACCCTTGTCACTGTCAGGGCGTATTATCTGCAAATTTTATATTGAACTGCAACAGTCACTTCTTCGCTTTTGTGCTGTATCGAAATGTTCAAGATAGTTTACCTTGTAACGTCGTAGTATAATGTTTCACGTTGCTCTGTCGATAGTCTAGACTAAAGATTAACTTATGGAAACGGTAAATTGTAGATTAAATTAATACGTGGCAATATCATATTCGTATAATGTATAATATATAATTCGTATAAACTTTTGTAAAGCTTGTTGTATGTTGTTATTACCAGTTAATATGTTACCAGTACGAATTTTCTTTAACGTAACTGTAAATATATAGTTGATTTAAGGTACATTATTAACTTTTCCTACCATTATTACCTAAATTACTTGCTAATTTTTGCATACATTAAAATGGACAAATAAATTTTATTTCATTTCATTACATTTCATTTTTCATTATATTTTCCATATGAACAAAATTCAAGCATTTATTTATTTTATACAACATCATTTAACAGCGCTTTTGAATCGTCATAATGCATAGAAATTATTATTTATCACCGGCTCTTGGCTTTATGCTCCTCAGAGAAAAGCAAGCAAGTGTCTCTTTAGTTGCTTTTTTGAAATCATATCACTTTGAAATTAAAATATATTATACCATATAATAATTATTCTAAAGAACTGTTTTCTAGTTCTTAAGCAACCACATTCCATGAATTTGTATCTTCCAGGTATTCATTAACTGTTACTTTGAATATATACTTATAGCAAATTGTTTTACATTAGTAATTTTGTAACATAATTGTCCGATGATTTTTTTTTTTACTTAAGAAAGCCGGAAAACATACATTTTAATTTGTTATTGTTCCTGTGGTTGTAGCGTATTATTTGGAAGAAGATGCGCTAAGACGGCCTTATAATTACAGTTGCATGTATTTTGTATTTGGCATCTCACAGCATCTCACATACGAGTGCCCTATTTAATTTGCATACATATTATTCTTAACCCATTCTCCATCTATTTGTAAGAAATAAAACAGCAGACGTATACTGACAGTATGGCAGCAGTTTAGACTTTATTAATATACTGAACAAACTTAATATTAATCCCATGAGCACTGTAACGAGCACTGAATACAAGTATGATCTCTTCATTATTCAGATTTATATTAAATGAAATACCTTTGTCTAGCATAAATAGATATTCGTTGGAGTTTACAATTACATTTAAAATCCTCTATAGTTGCATCAGATATTGTTAAATTAGCCGTGGAATGTCAGAAAAATGCAAGAAGGTAGTGTAATTTCTCGGATGAAAGTAGTAGAATAATAAGTTTTTTCGTAACAAAGCAAATAAAAGCGTTAATGCGGCTGCATCGAGATTTTCCAACTGAGAAAAATTGCTCTTTTATGAAAGGTTGCAGTTAAGAAGGTTTTAATGAAAATTCAGACCCATGCTATTGACAACTAGAGCTTTTTATAGAAATCTAATTACAATATAAGCAGGGAAAACAGAAAATACAATAAGATCATCGTTTTACAGATAACATGATGTTTTCATATTTTTCTTTAAAGATTTAAAGGTTAGATATTTTGTTTTAAGTAGATATATGAATTTTCTAGTGTAATTCCAGAAACTACTATATTTTAAGAGATCACCACTATATTTATCAAAATAATGGTTTCTACAATTATTTTGATAAATATAGTGGTGATCCCTTCCAATTCCAATATGCACTATTCTCGTTTATCTATGGTGTATTATAATTACTTATTAACTGAAGAATTACCTTCAAACATACTGTAAAGTGTAAGCAAAACAATGAAAGCTCAAAGGCATTTTCTCCTACGGCTCTTTTCTAAGGAATATCTAACAAGAACAAAACTAATTATATAAATAAAACTTTTCCGGAAAACTAGTAAATCCATCAGCTTAGATGTGCTATTGAATGCTCCAACTGCGATGATTTTGAGCTCACTCTATGTAGTTTTTCCAACTAGTTTTTCTATGAACATCTGTAAACGATTCTGCTCGATTGTATAAAATATAAATATAGATAAACCAAAGATATAACGAATTTTTATTGCATTGGTAATAAGAAATTGCTCGCTTCTATAATCTTCTATCTTTTTAGTGTTCACATTTCCTATAATTTAAAGTCATGCAAATCAAAAGCTATTTTTGAAAACTATACTGGGATGACATGTGCTCATTTATGCACCGATCATGGAGTTCTGAAAGTCCCAATAACCCTATTACGTGAATCGTAGACGAATCAACACAAAATCCACTGGATACCCAGATTTATTACCAGAATAAAAGGAGGACGCGAAGTGGTCCAAATTAAAAAGCAATGCCTTGTCGAGACATAGCCAGTGGAAACAAAGAAAAATTCATCAAGCTCTTTTGAACTCCGAGCATTGTGGTGCAGTATTCAGAGACCATCGGCGGAAAGAAAATCTTCAAGTAGGTAGATCGCCACTCTTTGACGCCCCGATGCAAATAAGTAATCTCCTTTCGCAGGAAAATGCCACTTCATTACTTTGTACGCTCGTCCCATATAAAAGTATTGAAGATTTTGAAACTGAAAGCTACTTGTTGAATGCGGTTTTGAATAGATTAAACGAAGTTAATTAATGATTTAACCTGAATACCAGCTTCGTTCAAATTTAATTTCCATACTCATAACCGATTGTTTTTAAAGTATTTACCGAAGCTTTAATTTTATATTCATTGAGAGATTGCTTTAAGCGTGGAGTTTTATACTTGTTATCACTTAACCGTGAAAAATAATGTTTATTTCTAAAGCTAGCTTTTATTTCAATTAGTACGTATGACTATTGTGAAATTTTATATTTTTAAATTTATTTCTTAATGCAATATGTACAGTGTATCATTATACACACAACAGCTTATTATGTTGTTTTATACTTGTAATGATGAAGAAGGATATGAATAAAATAAACATGATATTTAAAACAAAAGCTTTTAGTGCAGGTCACACACATTGTAAACTTAGCGTCTCGTCATACTTCAACTTACATTATAAAAATCATTGATACAAAACAATGTGTTATCAACATATTATCAATAACTAAACAATGGCCTCAATAGCTAAGTATTGAATCTACTTTCAAACATCTAAATGTTGGATTATAAATGATGTAACACACACATTCCATTACAAGATGTGAACGCTCACGTACCATGACTTACTGTGACTCCTCGTAACTCCCTCGCGATTTCTGATCAAGATTGATGCATTTTAGACTTCCAGCGTGATACGTATTGTGTATTATTGACCGTATACCATGTTGTGTATACGGCCGTTTCTGAGCTCATTATAATGCCATGTTACTATGCGATTTCGGCCTTTAGGAAATGTTTTTTGGTAGAATGATGCTTTATTATGCTAGGAATTGTATTATAAAAGCAAAAGATTGAGTGGATGAATATATGAATGGATGATTCTTATGCTTGCCCTTAAAATTGGTTCCTCATATCTGATCCAAATATGCCTGCATTTTAGTCTGGATTGTCAGATGAGTAACTTTTACCCACTGTTAAAATATGCGACATTTAATACGGTAATATAATTCACATGATTTATGAAATACTTGAAGCACCGATGATAGCATTTGATTATGAAATACTCAATTAATTTCACTTCATTAAATCCATCCCTCTAGTAATTAATCACCATAAGTGAATTCATCATGAGTAGGTAATGGAGTAGATGCATTTTCTGTTTTTCTGCTTAATTGATTGATATTTTTCTATTATAACTGCAATTAATAATACTAAAATCTGAGAATTTTTTTTATACATATGGGTAATTATATGACATAGTAATGTAAAGCGATACTTGTTTGTTAACAATAGAGAAAGAAAATATCAAAAGACATACATTATGCTAGTGCAAATCAAATGATCCACCATTCCTAAGAAAAAGACAAGTCGAGAAGATAATCAAATCCTCATTGAGATGGACCATATCAATTTACGACTTGTTCTTTCCGACTTCTAGTGGATTCCCCGTTTTTGGTGGTATTTTTAGGGTTACCATACTATTAAAATAGGAAAAAGTTAATTCATATTCTACAAAATAAGTTCGTATTAATATATATACATTAGGTGTAAAGATATAGAGTTAACGCAGCTTTTCAATATATTATATTAGTTCAATAACAAAATTCTTGCGGCCGCTTCCCAACTTCGATAACATTGGTATGTTATGATCCGCGGTAATATTGCATTGTTATCGGATTTACATATGTATGCAAAAATTTCGGCTCGATCGAACAACGGAAACTGGGTCAAATTCAACTAGTGAGACTGATTGATTACGTACACACAAACACCGGGACGTGAAGCGAAATAAAAACTTATTCAGTATTGATTTCATATATCAGGATTTTCTTTCTCGCTCTATATTAAAACATATTTTCATTACATATGCGAAAGTTGAAAACACAGTCAAATATAATGCTAGACATGAATAGATAACATTATCGCAGGAACCTTTGTTTCCACATTTATTATCTCTATTAAAGTGTATTAAAGTCGAGCAGAAACATGAATATGCTCACTGAGTACATTACTTTTTGTGGAACAGACAGACCAGGCATATTTTAAATTACGGACGGTCCCATTTTTAAGGAAAAAAGTGTCCACGGAAACGAGGCCGCATGGGGAGCGTATTCACGTCAGTTCCTTTGTTTCCGCCACTCTCGGATTATGTTAATGCTGTCTCATGGACATTTGTCTTTGTGTAATGCTCCTCAGCTTTCCTTGCGCAGGCACAGAATTACTTTTCGATGTTCACCTACATACCGTATCATTATTTACGGTTATTTGTTTTTACTAGTTGGATTTATGAACATATTGTCGTTCCTGATAGCTAACTGATTGTAATGATTTTGTTTCGAAACTAAAAGAAAGAAAGGGGCTGTATGGTCTGTATATAATATCTTACGTGGTATCTCTAATTACATTCTTAAATTTTATACCTGAATTTAATCCTAAATTACGCTCTCAGCCACTTTTTAACGCACAAATCCTCACTAAAATTTACAGCGCCCGACTGTCGTAACAAAAAGTAACCGTCTAATGCATTAGTCATTTACTGTAAAAGCTAAAGTACAGTGGTGTGGAAAATCCGTTTTTAATACATGGAAAGAGCGGTATTGGCAGGGTGCAGTTCATCGACACATATTTCTCAGAAGCCGGTGGCGTGCGGTGTCTAAGTGGTCCTGTGGTGTCCACTTATAACCCCTGTTGTTCTTAGCTTTGATAATTTATAGCGATAAATGTGTATCATTTATTACCAAATTGCGAAAAGAGAAAAAATACGTGTTTATTGCTTAGGTCTTTTACGTTTATTTGAAAATTGTGTAGAACCTCTTTGCTTACATTTCAGCGCCCACAACCCTATATTTCGCTTTTATAGGGTTTCAATTATGTCTACTTAATTATTCAATCAAGGTCAAAACCTTGAAGCAGTTTTAGTAGGTTATGTGGGAATTAAAAATACCATCAGATAACTAAATCATTTATTGAACAACATTACACAAAATATGGAGCAATTTGTATTAGTTTAATTTTTACATGCTCCTTCATCCTCTTCAACTCTTCTTCAGGTGACCTGTAAAGAAAACAAAATTTCAAATCTGTTGTAATATGGATCCATGCAATACATCACAAAGGAACACAGAACTTCGCATAATTAATCACTCCATCATGAGTATTGTCATGATTTATCAATGATTCAAACATGAACAGTATGACATAATCATAAGCCTACTATTAAGCAAATGATATTATTTTCAATGCTTTCAGGGAAATGGTATTTGCAATTATCAATAGAGGGATATCAATTGATGACATATATCTGAAATTTACCGCCCGCCAAGGTGATTATCAATGTAATGGGAATGATGATGAAATATTAATTTACCTTGCATTTACAAGCTCTAGTGCATAATTATATTTCACGTTATTAGTGCTAGATTTATCTACAATTTCGATATATTTTGGTGATTAATTTGAAATAGTAAAATAGACTTGTAAAGATTGAAATATTAAACGATTATAATATTCTGAATCAGAGCAATCTAGCGAAATACTGTTTTTTTTTTCTTTCAAAAATGTGTACATAATATGTATGTTTTTGATTAAATGCAAATATGATAAAACGAAGAATTATTTCATGTTTTTCTCATTAGTATGAACTCTAATCTTCCAAATCAAAAGTAGAAAGAAGAGATTACGATAAAATTGGTTTCAATATAATCATACCGTCACTATCGTTAAACAGTTATCAAAGAGCTCAACTCAATCAAACGCTAACATATATTCCAAACCCATTTGGTTTTGAATTGGCATGACGGACATACGAATGAAGTAACTTGAATAAAAGGTTGTAAAAACGCCGTGAAAATGTTTTATAAAAGCCGGTCACATGCGAACGGCTGGCACACGAAAGTTCAGCACTATTAACTTTTCAATACCACATTATCTTTTTCAATATTATACGCTATTTTTAATTTTATTTCTAATTTAAATCCATTTTGAGTATATTTCACAAATACATACCTAATATAGGTATGTTGTAATGTAAAAATATTTAAAAATAAAATGCTGTAGCCGGCTACACTAGTTGCGCTACGTGCTACGGTTTTCGTAGCTTATGGTTAAGAGCTACGCGTAATTAAGTTTATTATGGCATCCAGCCTCTGTCTGTCTATTGTAGCAATTTGGAGCCGATCCCAAAATATACAATAGTTGATATCTAATTGTTCAGTCATTGCCAAATCTTTTGTTGAGTGTTTTGAAAGGAATATCTACAAGGGTACGCCAGTTCATATCACTTGAATCGACAATACAAAAGGATATTCACTCGAAAAGCTGTAATAAAATTTATATTTGCATAAAAATACATTGAAATGTTTCAAAGTAGTTATCATAATTACGAGACATTATTCCTGAAATAAACGCAACACAACAAGAAATAGTGCACTGAAAGTTACAGCTACATACGCTAGCAATGTTACTGATAAATATGACCCATTAAATGCCTATAAAAGCAAATAAAATTCACATGCACGGATACAAAATGGCGATCGTAAAATTTACTGCATTCACTTTGCGGCACCCGTTAAATTTATTTAAAAGCTTTGACAGACTATTGAAGTAGAATGATACTTGAAAACATCTATTTAAACACCTACACTTTTTGTTTCATGTAAATTTTAGCATAAAGTACCTCAAAGTTTTACTAATTTGTGAATACAAAAATGTTGTATGATTAATTTCATTTTTATTTCGTTTATAACTTGTTCCTAAACTAGGTCACTATTCAGTAAATAATACCTCGCATATGTATACGTCAATTTTTAGAGGCTGGGTGAATTTAAAACATTTTGAAGATAAAACACAAAATAAAAAAAATTATTTTGTTGTCAATAAATTTTCACCATTTTGTAGCCACTCATATAAAATGTAGCTCCATTTTTACGACTTGAATTTTGTAAATCTATAAAGTTGTGATTGTGGCATAAATCTAACAAACTTTTGTGCGCAGTTTTATTCCCTCGTAATAATTACTTATAGTTATACATTTGGCATCCACTTTTATTTGCAGGGAGAAAAATTCATTTTTTCACTAACATTGATAAAGTGTTTTTTTTTTACTTTAATTCCTTTAGAAAAATATCTGGGTAATATTATTATGTCTTTAATGTTATACCTAACAAGAGGCAAAATAATTAATTAGTAGATATAGGTACTTATGAGGATTAACGGTCATATTGATATATTCAAATAGTAGATATATTAGAGCATATTATAATAGAATTAACAATAATTAGAACTCCTACTTGCTAATACAAGAAATGCTTCACATGTAGTATTGTTATATTTGAGAACGTTTAGCCACATCTGGTCGTCAATCTCGCACGTGCAAGGTACCGTCCAACTCAAAAACCAGTTGAATATTCAATCCACGTCCTAAATTCCAAATTACACGACAAAACTATCTAGTATGTTAAAGTGTAACTTAACTTGTTCACTGCTTTAACAAGTCATAAAGGAACAATTAATTGCGTCCGACGATTTGGCACGGGCCGGCGCTGAATTCAAGAGTGCACAACTTCCGAACACTCGCCACCCTCTTAATGAACGCGTGAAAGTGCCTCCTCGCATACATACTCGTTTGTGGACCGACAAATGAGATCATTACTAGTATCAACCTCTTAGAAATGTAGTCATAGACTGATGGCGCTGCGATAACGCCTCCGCATGTCTGACTGTCCCTTCCGTTGTGTATAAAATGACGTTTTGGCGGGATTCACTTAAACACTCAACACTTTAAATTACTTTATTTTTACTTTAACACAATATTACACAAGTTACACAAGATCCACAAGATACACAAGGCCGATAATCGACATGAAATTTCTTATACGTATTCAACAAAACATTTCGCTAGTGCGATGCAAATCTAAAGTGTCGCCATCTATTGGTAACTTATGAAACTAATTGTCGTAACTTGACATATTTAAACGTAATTAGACATTCCGCCCACCAAGGACTAGTCCGTAACAAAAAAAACAACTAAAAAATACCTCTAAACAAAACAAAAAATAACTTAACAAAACGTAACCGCCCACCGTGATACATCAACGTAGTGGCGTTAAACTAGTAACCAAACAAAATACATCTGACACTTCAGTCAACTGACCTTCTAGATTTAACAATCTTATAAGATATTCTATTCTATTAACTAATCATTTTATTTAGGCAAAACACTAATTTTACTTAACGTTCGTTTTAAATATCCATTCTTACACTTAATCGTTACAACGCGAGTTATATTATCTGATCCAATATGTTTGTTTACAATTTTTCCTAAAATCCATTTAGAAGGTGGAACGTTATCATCTCTAATTATACAAATATCATTTATATTAGGTTCTTCTAATTTCGAATTCCATTTATACCTCTGATTTAAAGTAACCAAATATTCTTTAGACCATCTACGCCAAAAATTATTTACCATTTTTTGAATAACATTCCATCTTTCTAATTTATTTATATTACAATCATCATAATTACGATCACTTATATTTATAACTGGTTCACCTATTAAAAAATGACCTGGGGTCAGTGGGAGAGGGTCACCTGCTTCACTACTTATAACAGAAATTGGCCTAGAATTAAGACATGCTTCAATCTGTGACAGTACTGTAGCTAATTCCTCATACGTTAAAATGCTATCACCTATGACCCGTTTCAAATGGTTCTTAGCACAACGCACTCCGGCCTCCCATATCCCTCCAAAATTAGGTGATTGCGGCGGTATAAAATGCCACGTCGTAAATTCCAATGTAAGAAGTTCCGCAATTTCATTAGGTAAATTAGATTTAGCAGAGTCAAACATTTCTCGTAAATGTTTGTCCGCACCAACAAAGTTTGTGCCATTATCACTGAACAAATCCTGGCAACGTCCACGTCTAGACGTGAAGCGTCTAAAAGCGGCGATAAACCCCTTAGCGGTTAAATCAGTTACAGCCTCAATATGTATAGCCCTTGTGACCATACAGACGAAAAGACAAATGTAGCCTTTATAAGACTTTGCCCCTCGACCTGGAGAAAACTTAATATTGACTGGGCCTGCATAATCAACACCAGTTGCCGTAAATGGCTTACAAGGCTTCAGTCTAGTATCTGGAAGCTGTCCCATCAACTGCACTCTCGCTGCTTTCGAATATCGTAAGCACGTGAGGCACTTCCTATAATGTTGTTTTACTAGATCCCTACAGCGTACTATCCAATATTTTGTCCGAATGTAATTCATCATGATTTGCGGTCCACCGTGCAAAGTTTTTTCGTGAGCATCCGATATTAACAACTGGGTAAGATGAGACTTAGCTGGCATAATAATCGGGTGCTTCGTGTTATGGTTTGCGTGAGCCTTATCAATCCGACCACCGACTCTTAATATTCCATTTCGATCTAAAATGGGACAAAGAGTACGAAGGGGACTTCTCTTCGGTATATCCTTTTTATTCTCTAAATCCTTGATCTCTTCATCAAACGCAATTCTTTGAACCTGTTTAATACATTTCTCTAATGTTTCATTCATTTCATTTACTGTTACAAACTTCGGCAAAATTTTTCTTTCTTCCTTCTTAAGTAATATTCTTCGACAATAAGAAATAACCCTTAGCATTTTAGTCAAATTAGAAAATTTTAACCATTCAAAATCTTCAAATTTATCTTGTTTAACCATTAATGATACTTGTCTTCTTTCTTCATCTGTATCTACTATCTCTGAATTTTTCATTTCAATGTTTCTGTTCTTCAACCATTCCGGTCCGTACCACCATAGTGAATGAGAAAGTAATTCAGTTGGAGTCAAACCTCTTGAGGCACAATCAGAAGGATTGGCTTCGGTTGAAACATGACCCCATTGATCATAATCCATAATAGTTAAAATCTCTGATACCCGATTACTTACAAATGTTGTCCATTTGCTTGCACCGCCCTTCAACCATGCTAAAACGATTGTAGAATCAGTCCATCCGTAAATGTTATCTTTGCATACCTTCATCACTTGAGATACTTCGTTCACAAGTTTCGCAGCAAGCACAGCTCCACATAACTCTAAACGAGGTATAGAAACTTCCTTCTCTATAGGTGCTACTTTTGTTTTAGCTGATACTAACCTGACATGTATGGATTCATCGCTATTGATGACTCTTATAAAAACTGCAGCAGCATAAGCAGATCTTGATGCGTCTGAAAAGACATGAAGTTCAACATGACTTTGACTAGTGCAACAAATCCACCGTGGTATTTCTACTCGTTGAATTTCCTTGCATTGCTGTCGTATGTTAAGCCACATTTCGTTCAAATCTTCCGGTAATGCATCATCCCAATCTAAATGCGCCTTCCATATTTTTTGAATAAATAATTTAGCAACAATGATTACTGGTGCAATCCAACCCATTGGATCAAACATTTGAGCAATATTAGATAAAACTTGTCTTTTCGTGACTGGAAATTTTATCTCCGGTAAATTGATTGTATAAACAAATCTATCTGAACTACGATTCCATGAAATTCCTAAAACTTTTACCATATTATCAACCTTGATTAGCATAGATTCTTCTTTTTCTTTATTATCTTCTCCAATATATTTTAATAATTCCTTACAATTAGAGCTCCATTTTTGAAGTGTAAATCCTCCAGATTTCATTAATTTGTTCATTTCATTGTAAATAATTTTAGCTTCTTGTAATGTATCACAACCTGTCATTAGATCATCGATATAATAATCATTTTTAGTAATTTCTGATGCTACTGGAAATTTGAGTTTCTCATCTTCTGCTAAACGTTGTAAAGTTTTAACAGCAAGATATGGTGCACACGCGGTTCCAAATGTTAGAGTGAGCAATTTAAAATGTTTAATTGGTTGATCCGGTAAAGTTCTCCATAAAATTCTCTGAAAATTTGTCTGTCTTGGATTGATACGTACTTGACGGTACATTTTGACAAGATCAGCCACTATACAAATGGGATGGGTTCTCCACCTCATTAATATATGTCTGAGATCTTGTTGGATTTTTGGTCCAATCATAAGATCATCATTTAATGACACATTATTTGTTCCCTTACTAGAAGCATTAAAAACTACACGAACCTTTGTCGTATCTTTATCCTCCCGTACAACAGCATGATGCGAAAGATAGACAGCCGTTGGATTATCTAAATCATCTTCTTCGACTAAAGACATATGATTAAGAACTAAGTACTCTTCTACTACTCGTCTATATTCCTCATATAATTTAGAATTATTCTTAAGCCTTCTTTCTAAAGCGACTAATCTATTCTTAGCTATATCTATCGATTCTCCATACTGGCACTCAGGATCCTTATTTTTAAATGGCAATGTAACAACATACCTTCCATCTCGATTTCGTACAGTTGATTTTTCATATAGCTCTTCACACAATTGTTCCTCTCTTGTAAATTTCTTAACAATCATTTCTGGTTCAGCTTCTAATTCCCAAAAACGCTTCAAAAAATCATCGTTAGTTCTAACCTGTAAATGAAAACTGTTAGCCTTATATTTATCTGAAAGTGAATCAGATACCTTACCCGATAAAACCCAACCAAAGGCCGTATTCTGCGCTATTAAATTTCCCTTGGGTTGTTTCATCATACCTGTTAATAAAATCTCAGCATAAACTTCTGCCCCTAATAAAATATCAATCTTACCTGGTGTTGCATAACCTGGGTCCGCTAATTCTACATTCTCGAGTTCGAGCCATTTAGGAGCATCTAATTTCACACATGGAAGCATAGCCGTAAGTGAAGTTAATACATAAGCCTTAACATTAATAGAAAATTCTGAGTTATGACGCGATTTTAAACATAAAGTTACTACATGTTTAATATGCATTTGACCATCTCCCAGACCTGATACTAAACCATTAACAGATGTACGTTTAAGACCGAGTAACTGAACAGTTGCTTCAGTTACAAAAGACGCTTGCGAGCCTTGGTCCAACAATGCTCGTACCATAAATAAGTTACCATTATTTGACTGAGCCTTAAGTAGTGTCGTAGCTAGCAGAACATGATAGCTTTTATGCTCTCTTTTGGCAAAATTTGCCACAATCTTTGATTCTACTAGCGTAGACGAAGTTTTATTCTCAATCCCATCATTTTCTTCTTGTGTCCTTTGAGTGTTTTCAATGAATCCTGTCTTCTCTAAATGCAACATAGTATTATGTCTACGTCCGCATTTCTTGCAACAAATTGATTGTCGACATTTACTTACAATATGTGTAGGTTGCAAACAATTAAAACATAAGCCCTTACTCTGTACGTGATTTCTTCGTTCTTCTACTGTTTGCTTCTTAAACTGTGTGCATGCATTTATATAATGATTATCACCACAAACTGAACATACATTCTCTGTCTTCTTATTCTGTAGGATAGCTCCGTGAAAAGAACTATTAACCAATTGCCTCTTTAGTGACGTCTCATGTCTTATAGGTTGCTTTCCAGAATCTACCATCTCTAAACTCCGAAATCTTGCTTCTAAAAAATCCACTAACTGTGACCAAGTTGGCAATTCATCGGCACATGACATGCTTATCTGATTCTCCCATAGTTTATGTGATTGTACATCGAGCTTTGAAACCACCAAATAAATTACAATTGCATCCCATGTTGCTGTTGGTATTCCCATATTATTTAGCGCTTGTAATACTGATGTAGTTGTGTCCAGAAGTTGCTTAATCGCTTGTGCAGATTCAATATTAATTTGTTTTTGTCCAAATAACTTTTTAAGAACAGCATTTAAATTATATCTTTTATTATTGTATCGCTTTGTTAATTGGTTCCAAGCCTCTTGGTAGTTTTTATCAACAGTAGCAAAATTTCTTAATAAATTCTCAGGTTCACCCGAGACACTACTCTTTAAATAATGCATCTTTTGCACCGGTGATAATTTTTCGTTATTATGAATTAGCGACAAAAACATATCATAGAATGTCTGCCACTCCTCGTATTTGCCCGAAAATGTTGGCAAATGTATTCTTGGTAGTTTTACATCGTCACTTGTCATCGTATTAATTGATGTTGATATCGGATTATTGGGCACTTCTTCAAATTTTTCTTTTAGTTCAGTCATATGGTCTATGTAAATTTCTTCAAACTTGTCATAATCGTCTTCCATAAAATATGTCAAAGATTCTCGTTGTTCCGATGTTACTATTTGAATTAGCTCTGTATGATTCCGTTTAAATTCCAAATAAAAATCTTCCAAATTTTTTATTCTAGTTTCCAAATACTGTTTAGTGATTCTACTTTTCGGACTCTTCCTAAAATTTTGTTGTGCCTTTTCTAATCTAAGTAATAAATCCGCTTGACTTTTAATTAATTTTGAAGCCATTTTAGTTTAAATATTAATAATTTAGTTTTATAAATTTTCAATAATCTTCCAAGTCTATAGAATAATCCAGAAATTTCTTCAAAGTCCATATAATAAATTCTCAAAATTTTCCAAGTCCTTAGAATAAAATCTCAAATATTTTCTAAGTCCATATAATAAACTATCAGATTTTTACAAGTCCTTAGAATAAAATCCCAAATATTTTTCCAAGTCCATATAATAAAATATTAAAATTTTACAAGTTCTACTTATCGGAAATTTTTCTAAGTCTTTCAAAGTCCAAAGTCCATCTTAGGTTTCGGCACCATGTATAAAATGACGTTTTGGCGGGATTCACTTAAACACTCAACACTTTAAATTACTTTATTTTTACTTTAACACAATATTACACAAGTTACACAAGATCCACAAGATACACAAGGCCGATAATCGACATGAAATTTCTTATACGTATTCAACAAAACATTTCGCTAGTGCGATGCAAATCTAAAGTGTCGCCATCTATTGGTAACTTATGAAACTAATTGTCGTAACTTGACATATTTAAACGTAATTAGACACGTTGTTACCATGTAATTACGGCCCTGTATCATAGCATTATCATCGAATGTATGAGTATAAAATATATTTCATTTATATTGTCTGTACATTACATGTTTCTACGGTTAAATCGACGTTTATACCGTGTAGGTACTTAATTATTAATTTGAAATAAAACATTCAAACCCGTCAATTACTTTTCTCGATAAAAGTAAACAAATCCTGTCTGAGATTCTTATATAATACCCCAATTCAACAATACACTCTCAATGGTAATTTATGTTGCGTTCAAGGAAAAAGGAAAATATAAGAAAATTTTGGACAATATCTAACAAATTATCACGGCATTGTCTCCTTGGATCTTCCCTTCAATTTCGTCACAATACAATTTAAAGTAACATTCTCTTTAAGATGCATTGGCTCATTCGAAACACAGGATTTAAGGTTCGTTCGGGAGACCGACATCACGAGAAAATGTGGCAATTCGTACGCGACTCGTCCCACAACAGGCATTAGCACTAAATGACATCTACGAAAAATCTTCACCAACATTTAGATAAGAATAGGGGAATATTTTTTACTTCTCGTACTATTGGGACCTGTCACACATTCTTTATTTGGAACAAAAGTAATTTCAAAACGTCTGACTCCCTTGTTTATGTCCTATCATTATAGACTATAGTTGAAAGTTAAATTGGCCGTTTCTAGACAATGTGAGTCAATATCTGGCGCCGACTGTGGGCCGACCAGACGATTTTCATGGAAACCCGGTTTTCCCTAGCCATGTATAACACTGCAATTATTCTATAATGACTTTTTGAATCGACAATAAAGTCTTTAATACTGGCCGTGTTTTTGTTAGATGATGCTTGATTACTTTCGTACTTTCAAAATAGGCAATACCAATTTCGAGACTTTTGATTTAAATACAATTAACTACAATTGGTTTTATTTTACACAGCAATGCAAAATTATTTCAATTTAGACTGTTTTATTTTATTAGCAAGAAGTATAAAATAACAGTTTTGAATTATATTTATGCTAAACTGGACCCTAAAACATAGTTCGAGTAAGTACGAAAGCACTTACTTACTCGTAGATATCTTTCGAAGTTTCGTAGACGAAAGTAAAAGGATGTTTGTCCAGAAGTAAATTGAATTATTTGTGTGTTTCTAGGAATCTATTTAGTATGAACATACTATTAAGTTTGGCAAGAGCCCAGGTTTTGAAATAAATTAGAAAGTGTTCCATATAATATACATTAAGTGCTACGAAATAGCTACGAATGTTAGAATTACGATCGCTCGAGTCATTTGAGATGATTAATAAAAAGACGATGAGCGTGAGATCTAGGATATAATCATAGATTGTTCTATATGTAGTTACCACTTTAGATAATAGTCACATACACACTAATGTATTTAAAGCCGCGCAAAGGCACCTGAGACGTCAGTAATTCTCAGTATCTTGGGGCAACCTATAACTACACATTCGAACACGTCCGTTAGATAATTGCTGCATACGCAATTAGGGAAAAGCTATTAACCAAATTAAATTTCGTGCATGAAAGAGTTACAGACTTGACTAATTGCACTGACAAAAGTTTACCGTCATCTGATCATTAACACATTTGATTGTAAATATATGTGGTTTTATACTGAAATACGAATATATTTAAGGCTCAATATTATTGTTTTCATTCAACAGTTAGTTCATTATTGCAATTTCAGAGTGTCGACAATTAGCAATGAGCTTTGTGACTTAGTTTTAATAATAGAACAATAGTAGAGTATTGTTTTATTGGGTAACACATCAAATAAGTAAGTATTATTGTTAAAATGGGTTTGAAAATAAGTATATATTTCAACCTTTCTCTATAAATTATTAGCCATATTTGTAACTAGCTTTGTGGTAAGCAAAATTATATTTAAAGTATTCCAAAGTCATTGGAAATATCGTCCGTTACAGTAATGTAAATGAGTTAGGAAATCATGAAATCATCACGAAATATAAAATCCTTAGATCAATATCTAAAGTATTTGTTTTCTAGTAATAATACAGTGGGCCAATTTGAACTATGTAACTAAATACAAATAACCATTATCCCAATACAATAGAGAAATAACATTATTAGTATGTCAATTGGCCCGTCCATACGTATTATTATAGATGTATTGTTAGCGGTAACAGTATTACGCCATAATTTAATCAGTAATGAATCCGATTAAAACGCATGTTAGCGTCCATGACCAGTTACAATTAGGAGAAGCTACGGCGGCGGTGCAAGTCGTGAGATATAAAACTTTATGTACGCATATAAATTTGGATGTCGAGACATGTTTTATTGTACAATCGTAAAATTTGGGGTCGGAAGAGACCGACATATTTATTAAATACGAACAAGGTCGTAAAGTCGAATGCAAGCGTATTTCGTGGCATCGATAATGTTACGATCAAACTATTTCTGGCATTCGGTCGATCATAGAACCAACTGAAAAGTAATAACTTGTATTAGTGTGTTTGATGGAAATAAGTATCGTTTGGAAAGTGGAATGAAATAGTGCGAAATTTTGTAAAAGAACAGCAAGCTCGCGAGCGTCGTTCTGAGAACTATTACAATACATGATTTTCATTGAAAATTTTAAATAGTTTCATATTGATTCTGTACAGTTTTCTTATATTTATTAATATGTTTTAAAATAAAATGTGAGATAATCATGTAAAGAACATTCATACGTAGAATTATCTCATTATACCGACATTTTATTCATCGTGCAATGAGCCGCGACTATTATCTCTTAATTAAGGTATAAGTCCTCAGAGAGCGCCTAACTGCCTAAATTGAGACCATTAAAAAGTTGATGATGTAAGCAGGTACGCATTTTAGGTAATATTTTCATTTGAAATCCCAAATACACAAATACTGGGCTTTAAACAATATGTTATTATGGAAAATAATCTGTTTCCATTTCCATCGCTTGCACCAATAATGTAAATCAGATAAACATTACGCTTGGCCTCGCGGGCTTGGGATTTCCATTGACTCACTCCTGGGCGACCAATGTTCATCAATTTTACATTAAATATTAATCATAAAGCTAAGTTCAAATTATACACAAGCTGTTCGCTATTTGTGTCGAATAACGATTCATGAATTTTTAAACCTCTATTATATAGCTGCCGGTGTGCAAATTAGGTAAGGTATAGAGAAGTACAATGAGAGAAACTCAAAGTTTAGTAAAAGCACTTACTTGGTTTTGGAGTTAATATAAACAAAAAATAAATTTCGCTAGCTTCTCAACAGTATGTTTCTCAAAGAGCTCGTCCACAGGTAGTTGGCAGAGATCCAGTTCGTACCTACGAAGACAGATAATATGTCCCACATTAAACTCCACGCTGGTTACAACAAAAACTTTAATGAGGCCCGTCTATTTTCTGCTCTTAAAACATGAATAAAACATTCCCCGGTGCTATGAAAGTAGCCTTGAATTCAAACGTCAGGAAGGTAAAGTGCAGCTGAGCATTTTATTGAAAAAAATATCGAGTCAGCCCGTAGTGAGATACCACATTAATCCGCCTGCCGCTGTCAGCTATCGATGGACGGATTAAAACACCGTTTTACTGACATTTAAACCTTTCCCCTGTATCGTTTTTGTATTTCCCGACGACGAATATAAGTGCTTTTCGATTGTCTCGCAAACAATTGCGATACTCGATTGATAAGTAGTTCGTTATAGAATATTTCTCGAATAGAACAAAAACTTTCTGAATAAAATGTACTCTCTATTGTATTACCTGTCTGAGAATAAAATTCCAAAACGGTTGATAGGTAATAACGCAAAAAATAATAGAAAATTGATGTTTGACAACCCTATAAGACTATAAACAATAAATATTCGCACTCATAAAATTTTATGCTTTTAGGGAAAACGTAGTGTCATGGTATACCTCAATATTCCGCAATAACGTTTTGAACGTGCGCATGTGTTTTAATTTGACAAACTATATTTGTTACTACTTTATGATATTATTTTACGGACGTAGAATTGAATATTGAAATACTATTGTGAATTGTATGTTATAAGTTTTAAAATTATATCTGTTTCCCACAAAATAAATGAAAAAAAAGTTATAATAATTTGCATAATTTTATTACCACCAACAAAATTTTATTTCAAATAAGTATTAAATATACACGATAAAGCTGTTATACAGAAAGGTAATATTCGGAGGCCTTGTACTTTGACATTTAGTATAGTCTCAACGATGGTTTACGACCCTCTAGCGCCCCTCTACAATCGACTACAACCCGAATACATAGATTATTAAATTTAAGAAATCGAAGGCAGACGGTAACACAATATACCGAGATTGGCTTGTTCTTACCTGAATTTTTATATACAAAAGGTATTTTCCTTCAGGAATTTCCTACTATGCGTGTATTCTTTTCGCAAATAGATAAGTAAAAGCACACATAATTTTATATCATCGAACTAAGTTTCAAGTTCTTATTGTGTTTCAATTTATCGTCTTTATTTAAAACGATTGAATAAATGATAATAGACTGAATCTATAATCCGGTTTAATTTGAGATTTTGAGTTTGCAATAAAAACTTTATTAGTTATCTCGATTGAATAAGGTTAATAAATTTTAAATTCTGAAATTATTATTGATAATGTTCATTGAAAATCCAAAATATACTAGGAAACGTAATATGAACTAATTTTACAAGCACTCAAAATGTAATACGGTGTACGTTCAAGCCGCTCGGCTTCACTGGATTCTTTTAAAATATTCACCTGCCTTTTCCAAGCCTTAGAGGTCAAAAGCATTTTCATCTTTTCACGAGATTTTCATTCTCTTGGTCAAATAAGCTAAAATCTTATATTACTTCGGTCTCAACGAATTTCCTTTGGAATAAAGTAAATGAAGGGCTTAACGCCATTGTAATGGGATCATTACTATGGAAGTGTGTATAATTTAACACTTTATATTACTATGCGTTTTGTACATGTGTTAATGTATGTTAATTTTGGCAATATCACAAGAAATAATTACTTACGTATATCTTCAATCTCCTTTTTTGTATTTATTTATAAACTAGGTATCACTTAAACATTGATAATTCAATCTGAATAGCACACATTATTTCTCTCTCGTTTCAGATATTATCTAATATGTTAACACAAATAAAAATCTACTTGCATACTTAAAAAAATAAATCAAAAACAATATTCTGAATACACTGTTAACGCAAATTATCCTTCATTCAAAAATTAAGAGAAAAGCAAACATATCCCGAAGCAAAGTCCAAACATAACCTGATATTCCTCACGTCCCCTCCGCATGAATGTTTATCTCACAAAAATTCCTTATCCTTTTTATTTCATTCGTTCCCTCTGAATGAATAAATAAAGAGAATCGACGCCTTTTCTAATTGAAGTCGAGTTGTTGGCGGCACCCCGACCCATTTACCCCCTACGCAATATTAGAGTGTATGCTTGGCCGATTTGTAATGGTAATTATATGTCCTTTGTTCTGCTACACAGATATAGCGAGATGAAACACCATGATATCATGCATAATACGCGCTTTGTGGTTGTCTTCATGGAAATTATATTTGACTAGCTGCTCCGCGCGGTTTCACCCCCGTGGCTCCACTCCTGTTGGTCTTAGCCTTCCTCGATAAATGGGCTATCTAACACCGAAAGAATTTTTCAACACAGACCAGTAGTTCCTGAGATTAGCGCGTTCAAACAAACAAACAAACACACTCGATATATATCGATCTATAATAAAATAAATAAAATAAAATAAAATAAGCCTTTATTACTGCAAAAACATTACAAACTACTACAAAAATCTTATACTACTAAATGCCGTTGACAATATTCCTTATTTATTCCTATATTATATTGTATATTATTTTAGACGTTTTTAAAACTATTTTCTCTATTATATTATTTCATTAGCTGTTAATCTATATAATCGGCAAACTTGTTTCTTCTATGGCAGCTTGTCTTCCGACAAAGGCCTCCTCTAAGGATTTCCATTTTGCTCTATTTTTAGCTATTCTGATCCATTCCGGGCCAGCTATCTTTTTAATATCATCTTCCCACCGCTTGAACTGTCTTCCCCTTTTCCGTATACCATCGCGGGGGTACCATTCCGTTATAGCCCTTGTCCATTTTTCTTCCTTATCTCTCAACATATGTCCAGTCCATCTCCATTTGAGTATTTTAGATATAGTTTGTACATTTTTAAATTTAGTTTTACTTTTAATTATATTCAATTTTATTCTTTCTATTCTCCGAACACCAATAACGCTTCTTTCTATATTGTTTTGACATACATTTAATTTATTTAGTTGTCGATCAGTCAGTGCCCATGTTTGGCAACCATATGTTAAACATGGTAAAATGCATGTGTTGTATACTCTTCTCTTACATTCCATAGGCATTTGATTGTTTTTCATGACTTCACTTAGGGACCAGTACTTTCTCCAGGTATTTGCTACTCTTCTATCTATTTCTTTTTGCATGGTATTTGATGGCGATATTAGTTGTCCTAGATACACATATTCGTTTACATACTCTATTTCATTATTGTCTATTCTTATTATATATGTTTGTGTTGAATTTGTCATAATTTTGGTTTTAAGTGTGTTCATTGACAGTCCGGCTTTAGCACTAGCGACACTTAATTGCTGCAGCATTTGTTCTAGAACTCTTGGACACTCGGAGAACAAGATCAGATCGTCTGCAAAACGTAGGTGATTTAATTTTTCGCCGTTTATATTCAAACCGAATTCTGTCCACTGCAGACCCCTAAAAATCATCTCTAGGACAGCCGAGAATAGTTTTGGAGAAATCGGGTCGCCTTGACGAACACCTCTTTCTATTGGGAACTCTTCTCCTGTTGTTTCCAGTCTCACTTGCGCAGTACTTTTTGTGTAAATATTTTCCAACAGTCTTATATATTTCGAAGGTACTCCCTGCATGTCCAAAGCTTCCCAAATGTATTCATGTTGCAAACAATCGAAAGCCTTGTTGAAATCGACGAATCCCAAATAATATTTTTTATTGTATTCCTGATATTTTTGAATAACTTGTCTCAATACATGAATGTGATCTATCGTCGAGTAATTTCTTCGGAAACCTGCCTGCTCCTTCGGTTGGTTCTCATCGAGTGTCATAGTAATTCTAGAAAGTATAATTTTTGAAAATACTTTATAGATGTTTGAAATAAGGCTTATCGGTCTATAATTTCCGATATTCCCCTTGTCCCCTTTTTTATGCAAGAGAATTATTGTTGATCTGGTCCAGTCGTGTGGGATGTACTCGGTTCTTACGATTTCATTAAATAGCTCTGTTAGATGTGGGATGATGACTGTGCTAGAACTTTTGAGAATTTCGTTTGTAATGTGGTCGGGGCCGGTAGCTTTCTCGAGCTTTAATGAATTTATAGCCCTGGCTGTCTCTTCCTTCATTATATCTGGTGTGTCTTCTTGATTAGCTCTATCCCGTTTTATCCTGAATACTTGCGAACTAGGATTAGGGTTTTGGTACAAGTTTCTATAATAATCGGAAGCAATTTTGATTATTTCTGGTCTTTTTGCAGTGCAAATCCCGTCTTTAGTCGTAACATTTGGCATCCATGATTTGATTTGATCTAGTTCCTTCAGGGCTTTTTTAGTACCTCCCGTCCTTTCAATATACTTTCTCATTGTATTCGTTCTTCTTAGTTTTCGATCTTTCCTTATCTGTTCATTGATTTGTTTACTGATTTCTGATATTTTTTGTCTGTTAGTATTTGATTTATTCTCTCTTATCAATTCTTTCCTTTCGCAAAGCAAATTTTTGGTTTCTATCGATAGTATGTTCTTTGACTTGTTTATTTTCCTAGTTTCGGTTTTGAGTGTATTTAATAACTTGTCGTATTTTTCTTGTGTTGGTATATTTTCTTTTACATTTTTAGTTAGAGAAATTTTAAGGTTATTTAAAAAAGTGTCTGTGTTTTTTATATTGTATGCGGGAGCTGCATATTTGTTATGAAATCTCCTGCTTTTATTTATATTCCCTACTTTAAAAGTGGCTCTAACCATTCTGTGGTCTGTGTTAAAATTAAGATTTTTTATTACAGTAACATCATTAAAAGCTTTCGGATTATTAGATAAAATGAAATCAATTTCATTCCTATTTAGGCCATTGGGAGAAACCCAAGTCCATTTTCTCGCAGGTTTTTTCTTAAAAGAGCTATTCAGGATACTTAATTTATTTTCCATCGAAAAAGTCACTAATTTTGTGCCATTACTACTTCTTCTGCCATATCCATATTTTCCAATAACGTATTCTTCTCCTTGATTGCATACTCCAATTTGTCCGTTAAAATCACCCATTATAATGATGTTTTTCTTGCACTTATTAAGAGTTTCTTGTAATTCTGTATAGAAAAGTTCGATTTTTTCGATGCCTTCAGGTTTGTTAGATTCGGTTGGGGCATACACTTGAATGATAGACCACGGTGTATTGTTATTTTGTGTCGGTATGTTTATATGAAGGACAGCTATTCTTTCTGAGATCCCTTTTATTTCTTCTATTTTGTCTGCCAAGTGCTTTTTAATTAGAAAACCTACTCCATACATACCCGGAGTCTCGCCTTTATAATGTAAAATATACTGTCCATTATCCAATATACCTTCTCCAAGACGTCTCATTTCGCTGATACCCAATATATCCCACTTATTTTTAGATAATGCTGTAGGTATCTAGTTCTAATAATTTTTCTGGGGTTCTCAGTGATCTAACATTCAAGGTTGCTATATAGATATTTTTCGTTTTATTCTGGGTGTTACAATTCATCCTTAGAGGGTCGTGGTCATTATCCCCCACGATGACCAGTCGGCTTGGGGGAGAGTTATTGTTAGCGCTAGTTTGATTCTCTTTTTGTTTTTTATTGGTGGAATTCCGTTTGCCGATGGTTGGTTGCTATTGGTTTGTTCCTGAAGGGTAGTTAGAAAGAGAGTTGGATCGACCACGCATTATATCAAAAGCATTTATACGGTTTACTTTAGATGATGTCAACGTTTGTTGTCTTTTTGGTTGGTTGTTAGGTTGGGGTGACATAGATACTTCCCTTTTGCGCTTATCATTATTTGTTTTGTTTTCTTTGATAACCAACTTATCGTAATTTATGTAAGCTATATTTCCCTTGTTTCTTTCTTCAATTAATTTAGGTTGTAAAGATTTTCTTATTTCTAAAACTTCTCTGGGATAATCTTCAGTAATATAAATTTGTTTGTTTTTAAGAAATTTTTTCTTTTTCATGATTTCATTTTTCTTCAGGCTATTTAAAAAGGAAATTAAAATAGGCCTCGCTTTGTCACCTTCTTTATTAAACCTTCCAATGCGATGTATTTTATTAACATCACATTGTTTCACGTTTATTTCCAGATCATCTCGAAATATATCTATTACCGTATGCAACAATTCTGTAGTGGTATTATTCCTCTCCTTTATACCAAAAATTACAATATTATTGTTTCTTTTTTCCCTCTTCATATACTCTATCTCTTTCTCAAGTCGTTCTACTTTTAATTTCAAACTTTTGTTTTCCGCTACAATAGGTTCCAATTTGATATCTATTCTATCCATTATTGTAGTAGTTATGGTATCTGTTAATTTTTCTGATTGGTTTTGCATCTCAATTTTCATTTTATCAAATAACAATTGAAATTGTTCTTCCATGTTGTAATCGTATAATGAGACGCTATATCAGAGTTAAATTTATTCTATGGCAGCACTGGTGTTGTTTTGACAATGTGTCAAAGTCAAAAAGTCAAACTGACGTAATACTTGTCGTGTTTTGTAATGACATTTGACATAATATGTGCCGGTTTACTAACCTCACTCTTTTGCGGATAGTTTCAACTTATTTCCAGTGCAAATTTATAAATATGCCACAAATTGTTGATGTAGTTTGCACTTCACAACTGCACCGTTATTATTCGCGGCAAATTGTATTTAGTGGATTACTTGAACTATTTTTAAACAAGATTAAATGCGGACTGACAATAAGTGATGTTTACGACTCGAGACAGCAAATCGATCTATACTATATAATAAATCTATACTAATCTATAATTAGTATAGATTTATTTACGTCAAAGTGGATACCATTTCTGCTCACACAATGACATGGTATGATGTTGAATATTATGTCAAGTAAAAAAACCAGTAAACTGTAAAGTAGCAACTGCTACTTATTCCTTATCCATTCGTACGTATGCGAAGAATTAAACAATTTGGCATTAAAATATTTTTATTAAAAACTAAACTCGCGGATAAAATGACAAAAATTCATTGAGTAAAAAAGCCGTCTGCCTCAGTAATTACTGGTGAACACGTAGGATGTAGGTGAAATGCCTCACAGAGCAATTCCCTAAGGATCGGAATCATAAATTTCGGTAGAACGGAAAAACAAAATGCTAAAATGCGCCAGAGTCTACGTTCATTTTTAAAAATAACCACTCACTTTTGTATATTGTAGTTAAAAAATGTTTCATGCCATTATTATAAACTATTCCTTATTTAAGTCCCTTTTGGGACACAGAGTAAATATATTCGTGTGTTTTTATACTGCTTTTCAAGAAATAAGTAGCTTTTATGACCCACAAAAGGGAGATTTTTACTACTAACGTTGTTATTATTACAAAGGTATATCGGTAAGTTAAGCAAATCACGAACTTATCTTCATTTAATTATAAATTGATATAAACTTAATTTGTGTTCACTTCAATTATCTAAACAACTAACTGCACAATATTTATTCTATTTAACCCATTGAGCCCCAAGTGGTCCGATCGGTCCACGACACAATAGATTTTCTATTGTGTCTGTGGTTCCGGGGCCTGAGTTATTAATATAATGCAATAATTTTAAATAGAAACATATCCATGCAGAAGCAGCAATAGTTATAATTTACAGTAATCACACACATTATGAATAGAGTTTTACAACCATACCATAATCAATTATACACATTTATACAAGAGGCCATCGAGTAATGCTTCATCTCGAATTGGGTCAAGCCAACACCGAAGAAGATACCACACCCTGACGATCAGCTCTAATTGAGCGTTTCGCACGGTCAGTTTTGATACAGGAAGCTTTATTGTCTAACCCTTTACTTGTTACACAAAACCAGAACTTAATTTATTGAGTACTTTACCAGAGGGGTAGGCAGAAACTTATTTTGTACGATGTATGAGGACTAAATCAAAGTGTAATTGATGTCGATTGTGTACAGATGGATCTATCGAAAAAACCAATGTGCTAAACGGATTTATAATCTAAGTCAATATATATCTTAAGTACAAAAATCTTATATGGTGCTATAATATTGTCATTTTAAATAATTTAAACTCATTGGCTTTGAACCACATTATAATCATATTCCCTTTGATTTTACTGTGGTATGGAATAAAACTTACAAAAACTAAGCTAAACTCCGCTCTATTATCAAAATAATCGTGTATGTTACACATTTATTTAGCAGCACCAACATTTAGCGATGTTCGCTTATCTCATAAACGTTTAAACCGAGTCAATAGCTATAGAAAATCCAAAAGTGTCGCGCAACATCTAAATGGATGGATAAATTGTGAAGCGACGGCGCGGCGCCGCGTTTATAACTCCCACTAATTAAATGAATGAAAACGAAACTCGATGCTTTCATTCCATTTGGTAACACTTCCGTACCCTTCACCCAGTATCTGATCGAGCAGTAAACACTACATGTAAATTAAAGGCCCGCTTTTAAATTGATATTAAAAATAATATTGCGTCATCGAAACGATATCGGATAAACGCACTTCGTCACTGTTATACAGTCACATTGTTAAAACAATATGAAGCTTGCGTTTCATATATTTGTGGTTTTCACATAGTAACTATTGGGTAGGTGTACAAAGGCTGCAAGGTTTGTAGTAATTAATTAATTGATTTTGTTTGGTTTTAAATTTGTATTTAAAATAATATTATTGTGCATTTAAGTGAAAATTTTAATATATTTTAATCAAGCACGAGAAAATGAAAATATCACAACGCACGCACGCCACAAAACTCCTGTTTCGCAAACTTGACTTATAATATTAACGATTCAAATAAAAATCTCTTTAGGAAAAAACAAGTTAAACGAAATTCAACAAACAATTTTGAATATGCTATGCCATAAACATAAAGCTTGATTAAAAAATCTATGAACTACTAAGAGCTTAATCAAATAATTGATAAAATTTAATACGAAATTGTGGCGCGCTATGTACCCGATCGAGTGCGGAGTTGAAAAAGTCATTAAGCGCGATTATCTGTCTCACGGAGCACATCGAGCCATCGTATGTTAATTAAATTAATGACTGGGCTTGAGCCTCAATACTACTCGATATGTGAACAACGCTATCGATTAATAACAGTATTATGAGTTACGTATACACTGGATTAATGCTAAATAAATTATGTGCGGTCTACGTGGAAGGACCGTATACAATAGCAATACATTTTAATATCACGTTATTATCACATTATTAAGCATGGTTATTTACGTTCAAAATATTTGTGCAAACAAGATTAAAAACTTCTAATTTTATAGATTGAAAGTCCTCATTGATATTTTAAGAAGCTCGTAAATATTAAGACAAGACAAGAACAAAAACATCGATGCTTTATTAGTATGGAAAGTAAAAAGAACACTTATTGCCAAATAAGCTTCTTTTTTCATCACTCTAAACCAGCGTTAGCCTGAAGCGATGACACAGCATACATAGATGATATAATATTCAGCAAAACAAATTTAGATAACAACAGTTTGTAATCTCTAGTACTCTACATATTCCTTTGCCTAAGCTTTAATAATAACTAGGTTACCGCCCGCGGCTTCGCCCGCTTTGTCTAAAATCTAATAAATTATATACTAAAACCTTCCTCTTGAATCACTCTATCTATTAAAAAAACCACATCAAAATCTGTTGCGTAGTTTTAAAGATTTAAGCATACAAAGGGACATAGGGACAGAGAAAGCGACTTTGTTTTATACTATGTAGTGATACAACAAATAATTTGTGTGTGTATAATTTGTATACGTAGTATATTATTATTAGTCTGTGGTATAATTATGTATTCAACTTGCAATAAATACTTATACTTCCCAAAAGATTAACATGTGTTTCAGATCCATTTTTGTGTTGCTGGTACAACACAAAAATGATTAATCAACTATTTTGTCAGAGGAATATTCACAAAATTACAAATTGTAGACACGACAACGTACATTATTTTAATTAACAACAACTCTTGAACATCGCTGCCTAAAGTGAAAATAAATACAGGAAAGTTAAATTGCTTGCATGTATGCTAACTAGATCCTTTTACACTG
Organism: Colias eurytheme; assembly: GCF_061535395.1. Taxonomy (NCBI): domain Eukaryota; kingdom Metazoa; phylum Arthropoda; class Insecta; order Lepidoptera; family Pieridae; genus Colias; species Colias eurytheme. The sequence continues at coordinate 8,263,894 of NC_142981.1, read as the reverse complement.
CTAATATTTGCTATATGTTTCATTAGTAGATTAATGTTGTTTTTTGTATAGGTATACTTTAATAGAATTCCACTAATTACAATTTATTTTCAGAGGTTAGTATTCTGAAAACGTTTGAAAACTATCAAACAAGTCGTAATTACAAATTATTTTTCGATATAAGTAACTTTTGAAATAGAAGAGTAGATTGAGTGTAAAGATTCCTGAATATATCTGATAGAAGATACGATTATTTAAAATATCTTATTGAAAAAATACATTTAAACAGGTTTACTTACTTAACCCTAGAACCGTACCCATATTAAAATTTCATTAACGGTACCCAGGGGTACAAGTGTACCCCTATGAAAAAAACAAGATTACAAAAAGATTATTAACTTTTATTAAATGTTGACTTATTAAGGTCATCTTAACATTCATTTAGGTCCTAATAATTTAATTTATCATGGCATTTTTATATTTTTTCTACAATTTACACACACTTTACGTTGGTGATCAAAATGTATTAAAAGTTTTCACTTCCTGCACTGTGTGCGGGACTGACGGAATTTTAACGTGGATATTCACAGTTACATCTCAGATTTTGAAACAGCAGTGGTCCCTGCAGTTATTGGTAATTGTTGTCCTAAAATATCTCCATTACTTATTTGTAGAGACATTGGCAAAGTTATGTACTGAAATCGTTCTTCTAGGTGAAGTTTTTTATAATAAAAAATTAAAATTTTTTCGTCAGGTTCATATTTTGATGCCTCACCAAGTACCAGCTCTTCTTGTTATTCCACCTCCCACAAAAAATCAAAATTCATCCATCATTTGCCAACAAAAAAAAGAAAATGAATAACTCAGGTATTCAAATCATGCAGCAAATCATAAATTTGTTGAAAATACAAATTCCTACACTATTTAACAATAACAGTATGTATATAACATGAATGTAAAGTAAACTTATAATTGTACATTAAATTTATCAATAAAAAATATAAAATAAAACGACCAAAAGGCGAAAAAATAAAATAAATGAACCTTAAAATACTTACGTTCGTAGTACCCAGGGGTACTGGAGTACCCCGACAGGTACGTACGACGTGTTCTCAATAGCTTGACCACTGATCGAATACGGTATCTACGTGTCTCCTCATCCCCGACAAATACACGAACGCGCAAAAGAAACCGTTGTTTAGAAAAAAAGATACAGAAGATTTTCTGAATTTTTTTTCATTTGTACCCCAGGGTACGGTTCTAGGGTTAAATACCTGTAACTTATACTATACTAGCTTTCCACCCGCGGCATCGCCCGCGCAGTCAAAGAAAAACCTGCATAGTTCCCGTTCCCGTGGGATTTCCGGGATAAAACCTATCTTATGTCCTTTCTCGGTTATCAAAATATCTCTATACCAAATTTCATGCAAATTGGTTCAGTAAGGTTGGGTCGCCTAAGATCGGATGTGACATAAGATCGGATGCATGGAATAACTCGCAAACTAGGCAATATTCTCTACTGCTACCAACACTACTAGATCCGCCATTTTGTTCTGCCCCTCTCTTCACTCTGCGGCCGGCCAGCGACCAGACGGGACGTGTACACAGGTGATTCAGCAGAAAAGGTGTATTTTGTGGCGAAAATCGTCGATCCGATCTTACCTACAAAATTTTGATGGCTCATTGTGGAGAGTACTTTCATTGAAATAATGTAATTAATTATTTTGGGGCAGAATTAGCGAATCCTCTTTCCATCTGTATACTTTGATTACGCCTAGGACGTTCACAACCCAAGATCCGATCTTCCCTCCCAATGCCGAAGATCGGACCGAAGTTTAGCTCTTGACTGCGCCTTATGCAATAATGCGCAATAATTATTAACTTTTAATATATTTAACTATCCAATGACGCTATGACTATCAGACCTTAGGTACATTTTCATTATTTAGTCCTAGAAAACGGAGGATAAAAGTTTGAGAAACTTAATTAGGATGAGGAGGGAAGACCGGACTAAAAAAACGCAATAAAAAAAAAACTTCTTTGTCAAATTTTTTGAGGAATTTCCTGACTCAATCATTGATGCTCAATGTATGGACGTAAGTCCGGATGTTTTCCTAATGTTAACATTATTATTAAACGCATAGAAGTGAAGATACTACATAGTCCGATCTTCGGCCGAACTGTTATTTTCTTCACGGTGGTAAGTCGAAAAAAGTCTGCTTTTTAGGCTCTAAATTTGCTTAGATAGATAGCATCTACGCAAACCAAAAAATTAGGGGTTAAACAATATTTTCTTGTCATCAATTTACAGTTGACCGCAACAGAAAAACGACATCGAATCATGAGAAATAAAATAAAAAATACAGTACGTATAAAATTTTCGGCATATGCGTCCGATCTTAGGCGACCCAACCTTAGTTAAGGCGTGATTGAGTAACAGACAGACAGACAGAGTTACTTTCGCATATTTTATAATATTAGTATGGATAACAAGGTAGTATATACAGGTATACATATAACCAGGTACCTATTCCATATGTTTATTGCATACAATATAATCATAAGTTTGTGATTCGATATACGAATGATTTTTTAACAAGTAGCTGTTTCAGCATCATTTAACCGATTGTTTGGAGCGCTACATAAGATGTAGGGATGGTCAGCTAAGTGTTCAGCCTCAGGGGAGGAAACCTCACTAAATTCACTCAATTTACGCGGCGAGCCAACCGTTAGAATTATGAAATTATGAAGCCACTTGACAAGATTTGTTTGTAGTGGCCATTACAGATGGAACGTGCTTGGCTCCAAATGGTTTATCGGCTTTCTATTATTGAGTGGATTCAACTTTAAGCTTACTGAAGTTACAAATAACTAGTTTAATAACTGATAACACGCTTATGAAACACAATGTTTTTATAAGTTAATTTTTTTAACTATCCGTTAGCCAACTCCGCCCCAAGACGCTTTCGTCAGTTATTTTTGAAAGGATTTTTCCGAGCTGAGGTTAAGTTAATTTTTTAACAATTATACTTACCTATACATGCGGATATAAATCTAACAAACAATTAACCATTAAAATATATAAGTATAAGTATATAAGTACATCAAGGAAACAGTATAGTTTTTAGAAAATAGTTCGTTAAAAGATAATTTTTATATTACACGCTCTATAAGCGCTATAGGTACGTAGACATATTAAATCAATACATCGCATTCCAAATCCCTTAAAAAGTATCCAATATCTAAACAAGGCTACAAGACTTGATAAAGTACCCAATAAATCCGTTTATCTTTCGGTTAACATTATCGTCAGCAGCAAAACCAATGCGTATCAGTCGCTCTATGATAATGAGAGTTGCCTTAATTTGCCATAAACGTGCTGAACCCCCATTTGCGAGCTAATTACTCAGCTTTATGAAACTTTATTAACATTTGCTTACATTATAATGATATAACGGATTCCATATTGAAAAGTATATTAAACAATTCTATAATTTCGATACAGTAAATGCTCATTGATGTGAAATGTTAATTTTATTGAAATAACTTTGGTTTTACCGAAATAAATAAAATAGTAATAAAATTAACGTTAATATTTTATAGATTTTAAAGTCTATAAAATATGTATTCATCTCTATTAATTAAAATAATGCTGGTAGAAGTTATACCATCAATCTTCATTCAGTTTAAATATATACATAGATACACATAGAATATTTAATACGATGTTAAACAGTACCTAATATTAAAATCATTGTCAGTTTATATTCCTATTATAGATAAATATATTGTAAAGAGTATATTAACAAGTTCGAAAATAAACATATAAAGAGATTACACGCGTAGGAATACTGATACAGTTGGAAGTTCACGAACTTCTGTGTAACACGTGTACGTATCGACACCTACGTTTATACAATCATATCTTTATTTATTTTCGTGTACAAAAAATGCGTACTTAAGAACAATTCTCAAGTTGAACATCTCCAAAATCGCTTCCGTCCACAGTGAAGTAAACCGTCCCGCTAATTCTAAACAGGCGTCATCACAAATTACAATCTCTCGCACTCCCAACAAGCAAGTGCGATAAGGATCTTTTTATTCCTTGCAAAAGGGAATGAACGTTGCAATCGAACATTCTTCGGGTTGATTACTAAGCGCCCGAGAGGCCAGATTTCAGGGAACCAATTGCCATTCACGCGTAGGCGAAAGTGATCGCTAGGGTGATATTATTTAAATGTAATCTTTTTTCGATACTCTTCGTTACGTTAATATGCCGTCTTACTTAATCTTATTAAATCGTGAACAAGGATACAATCATTTTAATTTGGGCGGGAGCGTCGGAATTTAAATTTTTTTTTAATGAAATTGAAAAGCAACATACATTTTATAAGGTAATTAAATTTAAACAAAATTTTGAATCGTATATTTAACTAAACTAAAATACATAAACAATATTATAATAAAAACTCAAATACATTGTATTAATAACTCAAATCTTCGAACATAAATACCATAATCGGCTTTATTATGTACAAGTAATCTTCTACAAAATATTAAAATATGATCATGGCATCGTGTTATGGATACGATTTAAAAAATAATAACTTAATAAGCGAAATTTTTGCTACATTCTGTTTGAAATATATTAGAAAAATTTCGAAACCCGAATTTTTGACCTTTTAAGATTTTTTATTTTCCCATCGTTTTATGAAAAAACTCTACAAATTAATTAAATGTGTTATACGTAATCTTAATATAAATGAGATTGTATATATTAAAGGTATATAAAAAAAGAAATGTATAGAAACTAAACTCTATCGTTATTTGTTTTATTGTAAATCTCAAGTAAAGTGAGGGCGGGTCACTAGAGTACGCTATATGTCACTTAGTGCACCACCAGCGTTCTATATTTATCGTGTACTTTACTTTGCATGCTAGCCAAGGCTAAATTAATTGTACTAACCACTGCAAGGATATTCCTAATGCTTTAAGGTTGTACAAAACACAATAATTGGTCTCGTTTGCGTTATTTCTTAATGGCACGGTTTGAACACACCATATCTGATCCATATTTATGCTAAATTCATACAAAACTGCCTGTTTGTTATAATTATTCTAATATCCATTATAATAAGCAACAGAAAATACGATAAATAAACTAAATATCAGCAAGCAACTTTAAATTTTAAATGGTAGATAACGTTCATGTCGACTTTGACAAAAGTAAAGCATAATGTTACAAACGTGTTGAAAAGCAGGAGACTACATCTATAGAAGTGCGAAAATTTCATCTAAATGACTATAGGGGATCTAGTTAAAATTCCACCGCACTAGGTCAATGGAGCTTCGTAGGAAAATATGCGAATTGTTGTAGTATTAAATAATTGGTCGCGTGCCGACCTCGCGGCGCCTGTGTCAACGGCACTGCAACTGAGGCGCAGTGCGGTAGAATACCTACCCGATCGCCAGTGTTAGGCTTTTTGTACCCATTAACGTTTGTAAACTAATGACTTTTATTTCAGCGGGAAATTGTCGCGTCCGAGCGGCAGCCGTTTTTTGTCGCTTCCTCGAACTACAACTTCAATTACGTGAACAATGATTTTTATGATGTTGTGCTATTCATTTGTATTAGTGTTTACAATTACATGACGCTATTTGCGGCATATCACACATAAATAATGTCGTACCAGATTAGGAAAAACTTGTAAGGGGCTATTATCGACGAGGACGTTTTCTTTAATTAAAATTTTAACATTCTATGACCTAAAGCTTTAAAATTACATAAAACTAAAGAGATTAACTACAAAGTTGCTTAACACCCACATTAATGAGAGGAGTAATAAGACAGTATAAAATATAAAACCTTCGTAGATAGCTCAAGGAAGATATCAAGATAACAAAGTTAAGTTTTAGTTGATATTTCAGCCTCACATCATTATTCATTACATGCGCTATACTAAGAAAGTAGAACTGTCTGCAATCTTGACAGGATCGTATGAAAAACAACTCCTAACTTATCTGTTATTCCGAGACCGGTGAGCTTTGCAAAATTATTAATGTACAAAATGATACAACGACCGGATTCTACTGCGAAACTTTTGGACGCGCGTGATTTTACTTCAAAGCATTTTTTAACAATAAAGAAAACAATTCGTAACATTTTTCAAATTGGCATTACATCAAAAAAACTTCGTGCACCTTATTTAAAGTTATTTGTTTGTAACAGGTAAACTTCTTTCATATAAAGAGACAAGATATCTACAATACGTTATTAAGGAACGCGTTCAGGATCTAGGTACAACTATATAGGTTCAAACGCCATATCACTGCTGCAAGATACAATCTCGGTACTTACTAAATATTATTAACGAGCTACTGGGAACATAATAATTATTTCCCCAACTTTCAAATTCCAATTCTCTTATACATTTTAAAATAACCTTTTAGGTATCTAATAACTGTTAATAAACGCCTCTTCCTTCATCAATAATTAAGTGTTTTAATTATATAAATCATAAAGCCCCGAAAGTATTAAATATTAAATTACTTACTATAATTTTTACAGACAAATTAAATTTTTCGTACAATTTATAAAGTAAGATTTATTTTAATACCCAAGATTCCAGAATATCAAGGTGAGATATAAAAAATGAAGGGCTATCATTAGCCGCCACAAAAATCCGTAAATTTATACTTTTCAACGCTCCTTAAACAAGTTTTTGTAGTTGTTCTTATAAAATGATATACTCAAGTTTGTTTTTACAATGGCTGTTAACAAATATAACAAAGAAATTTTGTTACTTTTTACTTAACTTATATTATATTATTAATTATACGACGTAAGGTTGTATTTTTTCAATATATATTTATAAGTAGGTAGGTACATATTTCAGTTTCGTAGATATAAAAAATAGTTTGTTTGCTCTCAACTACAAAATATAATTTCCTAAGTCAAAATACATATTATGATATAGTCTACATTGCTCACTATAGATTGAGAAAACTATTATTGAAATACAACGAGTAATGTTAGAAGTAAAACCCAAAAACATCAGTATTACACTTGGAACAATATGTACAATTCACGCGGCAAACGCAAACAGAAATTGTAATAACATTTTAGGTAATGCCATCAGGTATCCGTTTCTCATAAAGCCTGCTCTCATTTTCGTTACAATGTTAATAAAAAGAAATGGAAAAGTTGTTCGTGTACGCATCAAATGAAAAAGTTATGAGACGTGATTATACTGCAAAGACAGTGGAGCCACCTGCCGGGCGGTACACAGAACTAATTACCAACTCCCTAACTTCCTCAAACACTAAAATATTCTACGAAAAACGTCACCTCCAAAGGCACTCGTACAGAATCCTAATGCGCTCTATTTATTACGGCTTATGATTTTGATAACGTATATCCGACCAAAATTATAAATGTTGAAGGTTTAATGTTTGCAAGTTCAAGACAATGAAAGACCATTGAAGAGATTTGAATACAATTTTGCATGGCTTGTAAACTGCCGATGACACTTATAATAATTTTATACTTATCGGCAAATTTAAAAATTTTATCAATAAAACCCAAAAAATACTATTTTATCAGAATATTTATCAAGTGTAGGCATTTGAATAAGTAATAGGCACTTTCATTGCAAATCGCAATCAAGGATCATTTATTGTATAAAATTTTCAAAGCGAACTCTCGCAAATGATTACACGAGGCTCTAAAAATAACGCTGAAAAATTGTTTTCGCCAGCCGGTAGTTACTCTCGATTATTATCACTAATTGAATGAAACAAAATAGTCCGGAATTTGTTCGAATAGTTATTTAGATTTTTTTATTCCAGTTTAAATTTAATATAAGGTTAATTCTAACTTGTATGCTACTATAGAATTGCGAAAATATATACAAAGTAACGTAAATGAATATACCTATATAATATGTATAAAATATTACTCATTTCTGTAACTATCGAGAAACGGGGTCTAAGAAATCTCTCAGCGGTCGTGATCCTTGGAAGTATGACGCCAGGATCGCCCCAGAGAGCTATGATTCACGGCCAAGATCTCATTACGTAGCGTAATCTGAGTCCCATTTCTAAAGAAACATTTAATTAGAGGCACTATCCGACTCGCGAGGATATATTTTTTGTTATAAACAAGGAAGACTGTGGTACCGCTTGAGTAGAACAATATGAATCCTTTGTAGCCTCTATTCAAGCGTTTATTGGCCAATATACGTCGAGTGTACTGACTCTAAAATGCAATATCCTAGCGCGAGTATTTAAAAATTTTCCCGCTGGAATTAACAGTTAACTGCTCCAGTGCTAATATTGACGCTTAGTTTGTCTTACATAATATTATAATGTGAATATTGTCATGCCCTACAAGTTCTAGAACGTTGTCGGTTTCAGAAAAGTTAATAAGCATATTATTATTTATTGCACGCCTCATAAGCGAAGCGTTGAGGCGGGTACTACTGTCACTTCGCGCAAAACATTGATTTTTCAAACTTAAAATGTCTTTATGTATCATACATTGCACTTGTAAGATAATACATACACACACATATTAAGAAAAAAACACTATTTTTAACGTTCATGATATTTTTGATGTCATTTTTGTTATTTAAACTAGTTAAAAAACAGTTTAAAAAAGTTCTGTCTTGGACGTCCGTGTGTCTGTATGTGCGGATCCTTTTTCTTGTTAACACGATAGCGACCGAAATACTTTACTAATCGAGTCTTTTTTTTTCTCTTACGCTTGAGTATGCTCAGGAATAGAACCCTTTCATTTTTCAGGGTCTGATTCGATGTGGTTTAATTGTTATTAAATAAACAAAAATAATAATTAATAAATATTTATTAAAAAAAAATTATGAGGCGTGCACTTTTGGATTTTCCAAATTATTTATATTTTAAAAACAGTAAATTATACCCATTACATAAATCATAATGAGTAGGTACCTAGGTAATTTTGATGCACTATTGCTTGATAGATCGAATTATCGTGCTACCATCATAGTCATGTAGTCAGTAGTGCAATATTTAGGTACTATAGGTAACTGAATACTTTATCTACTAACTGTATTCTATTAAATCATTCTACTACTGTTTATGTCAAACTAGCTTTCCGCCCGCGGCTTCGCCCGCGTTTTCAAAGAAAAACCCGTTCCCGTAGGATTTCCGGGATAAAACCTATCCTATGTCCTTTCTCGGGTATCAAAATATCTTTATATCAAATTTCATGCAAATTGGTTCAGCAGTTAAGGCGTGATTGAGTAACAGACAGACAGACAGAGTTACTTTCGCATTTGTAATATTAGTATGAATATAAGAAACTTTTTCATATAAACTCAATATCCTCGTTAGAATGGCGTTTTATCACTTCCGTATCTAATTCGTGATACTAACAGATATATTTATCTGCAAATACGTGCGCCCCGTACAAATAAAGAGAATTTATACTGAACGCATATAATTTGCAAAAAGGTGTAGGTGAGAGTAAATTTATTGATAATTGAATTCCTCATTTCCACATCAATCGAGAGAGGAGCCGCGCGGCGCTCCAATGAGCTCGGTTGAACGTCCTAAACATTTTATTATATTCCATGCACGTAAAATATAATATCCCTACCCATACTCTGAGTACGCGTTGTGAACAAATATCTAAATGTAATTTCCATGCGTTGTCCCCGCAATGTTTTCCCAGAAAATATTAACATAGAAGGCAAGGGGCTGAATCTCTCCTAAGTAAGTTGCAAAAAATGTACGTGATTTTACTTCAAAGTCCCTTTTGTCTTTATGGAGGGAAGGCATAAAAGTACAGACACGGGAATGGCACATATGCGAAAAAATTACGCAGCGTAATGATGATGTGCCCGCACTTTCCTCGAAAACAAAATATTTTCTTTTTATAGTCTCCAAATGTAAACTGGGAACAAGGTTTAGTGCTTTATAATATTGTGCTGGATGAGGCGATATGAATATTGTATCATTACGTGCGTAAGGTATGCTGCTGAATATAATATTTGTAGTTATTTCTTTTTGCACGACTGCCTTAACAAGTCGGAGCCAAATATCCAGAAAACGTTAAATTCGATTATGTTGTTGAAATTCATCATGTTTTAATGGTCCAATAAAATAGATACGAATGTTGACTTTGATTTTTGCTGATTTTTAGTAACAAACTTAAAATAAATACCTGAAACTTGGTACTACTACTTTACCAACAACAAGGAAAATCTTTCCAATTTGCATATCAGATTCCAATTCAACGTTAGTTTATATAATATTTGTACAAAACGTTTCCACAAAAGTGGATACGAAAAGCAAATACAGTTAATAATCCACTTATTCTGTAATCAAATTGCGAGCTCAATAATAATACTATTTTGCTTCGTATAGTTTCTTGTTTACTGTAAGTAATAGATTAACGAAGAAAGGATATGGGACGAGTGAGACCGCAGGCGGTGATTACGTCTCGACGGGTCTCCGGTACCCGATAACAAAGCGTGCTTGTATAGAAAATTATTTAATTCACTTATAGGAACCTCATTATTGGTAGATCGCGATGAGTAATTGAATCTTCCTTTTCATTCGCTGGCTCATCGTTTAAAGAACACAATTTTTTTGACTGACTATAGCTAGTTTTCTATTAACAAATTTATATTTACCAACAAGATATACAATATGACGTAATGATTTCCTTTTAAAGTAATAAAATATGAATTACAGAATATATTATAATAAAGTTATATAGTTATAATAACAGCGTGATACAATTCAAACTCTACATCATCTCATAATTTAAATAATATCAAATGCCATCCCACATTCTACTCTCCTCTCCTTCCCACTATGGAATTAGTTCACCAAGTTATAACCATATTATTATTAACAAACTAATTAGACAAAATAACATATTGGTAACAATGAAGTCAATTAACTGAAGCTCATTTGGCTGAGAATTAGGCGCGGGACATATACAAGCGGCGCGGCGCGCATCGGGCGCACCGCGGGCGCGCTGCCGGCGCGCCTCGGGCGCGCTGTTGGCGTCCGAAAATGATATTTATATAGAGTGGTTAAATGCATTTTCTTCATGCATAATTTAGTAAAATTATGTTTTTTGTGCTAAAAGAGATTAACATTAATTTGAAAGTAACGATTTTGTTTTGATAATTCCTTGTAAGTAAATAGCGAGGATAACCCCACGATTGCAAATATATCTTTGTTGAAAATGTTGGAATTTACTTGGAAAATTTTATAGTACTTTTAAAGTAATTTTAAAGTAGTACTGGTGTAATGATGGAAGAAAAGAAGGTTAAAATAACACAAAATTTATATTGTACTAGCGGTCCGCCCCGGCTTCGCCCGTGGTACATATTTCGCAATAAAAGGTAGCCTATGTTCTTTCTCAGGGTCTAAAACCATACATACATACATACATACAAACCTTTCCTCTTTATAATATTAGTATAGATAAAATATGGTTTTCAAACACAGGTTTACATTTAAGCCATATAAATCTTATCATTAAAATCTCAGTTCAAAAGTATTTACAGTACTGATCATTCCACAATATTATTACAATTACAAATAAATAAAAAACACAATCAAAATCAGGATTATCTTTATTTCTGACATTGTAAATACATGGGAACTTTCATTATGCTCTTCTTCATTTTCACTTTCCCTACTGCCATCACCTGTGTAAATCATTTCATCGATTAATTCAATTCACCTTTAAAAACAAAACGAAGAAGGGTATGTAATAGCAGCTCTATATAATTCCACACAGAGAGAACACATTTTTGACTGACAGGCTACCGTCTACTATAGACCGGGAGATACTGACACAAAATTTCGAGTCATTTGTAACAGGATGGCGGTTCTACAGGGGTCTTAGTACGCAATGACAAAAAGAAAAACGATGGTGTGAACGCTGGTACCGGCGGCTTAGTCGCGTGGGCGTTAGTCGAACTCGTCGGAAAAATAGCGAAGTCAAACGATTTGTAACACAAAAATTTTAGAATTTACCGATAGCCCATAAAAAAGAAGTAGGCGGTAGTGTCATGCCATACTTTTCCGGTGTGACTTACAGCCCGCCATACCGACGCGAATGTGTTGATTTAAAAAAAACAATTCAACCATTTGTACCAGGCTAACTTTTGCACAGGTAACCATCGTCGTGCAGCCATTTACGAAAATCGCCATGCCATACTTTTCGGACGATTCCAAATGGTCGCCATACCGCCGAAAATCTGCAAATTTTTTTTTTGTAAAAATTGTAATTGTAACTCGAAATTTTGTGTCAGTATCTCCCGGTCTACTACCACCCGATTTGTTTTTGATTGTGTATGACCGTGAATTGACCTCTATTTGGATGCGATGGGGGAAGCGCGCCTGCGGTACGCCTGCGGTACGCCCGCGGCGCAACCGTGGCGTGCCGCCTTTCCAAAATTCTTTCATACAAAATGTATAAGAAGGACGTGGTGCAAAACAGATTCAAGAGGTGCGCTTATGGCACGCCCGCGCCCGCGCCGCTTGTGTTTGACCCGCGCCTTAGAAACAAAACGGGTAAAAGACACTGCCATTTCTTATTTATTGTAGCAATCAAATATGTTTTTATTCACCCGAAAGAAGACTTTATTCCGAATGCCTGTATAAAAATTGTAGATGCTGTAATGTGTATCCTTCATACTAATATTTAATATAAAGATTCACAGGGCAGTTGCGTCAATAGTGAAACAAGATGAGACATGGGTCATATTTCAATACCTAGGTTTTACGACCGAGCCTCTGACTTTACGACGCCGATGTTATACTTGTAAACTAATCCTGTACGCAAACAAATAAAACATCTTGTTTTCTTAACATCGCTTTTTACTAACAGGCTAGAAATAACGATCATAAAATTGTAAGTATATTCGTTTCATATTTTATAAATTGTTATGATCTACTCCAATAACAAATTTAAATAATTTGGAAAATCCAAAAGTGCACGCCTCATAATTTTTTTTTTAATAAATATTTATTAATTATTATTTTTGTTTATTTAATAACAATTAAACCACATCGAATCAGACCCTGAAAAATGAAAGGGTTCTATTCCTGAGCATACTCAAGCGTAAGAGAAAAAAAAAGACTCGATTAGTAAAGTATTTCGGTCGCTATCGTGTTAACAAGAAAAAGGATCCGCACATACAGACACACGGACGTCCAAGACAGAACTTTTATAAACTGTTTTTGAAGTGAAACTTCTTTATCGGGGGTGGACAAAAATTTTGTGAGACATTTTTGCGTTACGTTACGCCGCGCGCGTGACATTTTTGCGTTACGCCGTACTCGTGACTATATACATGTTATATTTTAGTGATCAGCAAAACCAAAGGGTTTGTTTTAATTCTAATTCCAGTGAATTTCTAAAAAAAGTAAATAAGTAATTACATCTATTTTTCTAATACTTAGGTGTAATAATGGTATTTATTTTTCTAAGTTATTTATGATTAACCTCACTTTTTGATTGTATTTTTCAATACACTAACACGTGGGTGGAATTATGGTATCAATTTTTTCTAATACTTGAATGTTGATTGTGGTATTTATTTTTCTAAAATTGTATTTAAAGTTAACCTCAGTTTTTGATTGAATTTTTTAAAACACCAACACGTGGGCGAGATCATGTTATTTATTTTTCAAGTTATTTAAGCTTAACCTCTGTCATAATATGTATATACTATGTGCGTCATTAATTTCTGACTGTTTCGAGATTTCGACATTAGGAATTTATATTTATTACCTCTATTGTTCGAACAAAAATAAGTTACCGCCTTTAAGAACTTGCCGACAATGTAAGTACAGTATTGTTTCTTAGAAAACATTTTAGGAGTATACCTACGATAATAAATCTATGACTCACGTTAACACGTGTTTGCTTGATTGGTGTTCAATTATGATTTTGTGAATTCAATATTTATATAAGAATAAACCTCAAACTCTTTATGTCCAATCAAAATCCGCCTAAGTCGAAATCCTTTATAAGTTGAAAACTATATACTTAACTCGAATTTTTTGGCGTCTCCCTTGGTCTTTTGAACTACCGCACGAGCTGAGCGAGCGAAGCGAGCGAGTCGCGGCAGTGGCCGGCGTAAATATTCAAATAGGTAGCGAGGAGCGAAGCGACGAGCATCTTAGGTTAACTTTTGAACTACCGTACGAGCCGAGCGAGCGAAGCGAGCGAGTTGCAGCAGCGGCCGGTGTAAATATTTAAATAGGTAGCGAGGAGCGAAGCGACGAGCATCTTAGGTTAACTTTTGAACTACCGTACGAGCCGAGCGAGCGAAGCGAGCGAGTTGCAGCAGCGGCCGGTGTAAATATTTAAATAGGTAGCGAGGAGCGAAGCGACGAGCATCTTAGGTTAACTTTTGATTTTTGAACTACCGCACGAGCCGAGCGAGCGAAGCGAGCGAGTTTCAGCAGCGGCTGGTGTAAATATTTAAATAGGTAGCGAGGAGCGAAGCGACGAGCGTGTTAGACTAACGTATTTCTGTAATATTGTATACAAGCTGTGCCGCGCGGTTTAACCCGCGTGGCTATGCTCCTGTTGGTCTTAGCGTGATAATATATAGCCTATATTACTCGTGGATAATGTAGCTTTCGAATGGTGAAAGAATTTTTAAAATCGGTCCAGTAGTTTATGAGCCTATTCATTACAATCAATCAAACAAACAAACAAACAAAGTTTTCCTCTTTATAATATTAGTGTAGATAGTAAATTATTTTTTGAAAAATAAGGTCATAAAGAAGTTTCACTTCTTACGTGTGTACTCTAGTACACGCACACATTTTTTTTTAACTAGTTTAAATAACAAAAATGACATCAAAAATATCATGAACGTTAAAAATAGTGTTTTTTCTTAATATGTGTGTGTATGTATTATCTTACAAGTGCAATGTATGATACATAAAGACATTTTAAGTTTGAAAAATCAGATGTTTTGCGCGAAGTGACAGTAGTACCCACCTCAACGCTTCGCTTATGAGGCGTGCAATAATTATGTATTTCAATGTTCTTTAAAATTGTTTTTTTTAAGACTTTCTACAAAACTGTAGTTGTTAACGTTTTTGTTATTTTATTTAAGTTTACTTTAAAGGAGTAAGAAAAATATACCTAATTATCGACGGTTACATTAGGGATTTGGTAATAGCTGTCTCAAAAACCTTGAAAATGACACCCATGATGAAAAGATGTAAAATTTTCGTCGGCGCCATCTTCGATTTTAGTTTTGACCTCATATTGGTTAATAGCTACCCCAAAAACCATGAAAATGACACCCGTGTCGAAAAGATGTAAAATTTTCGTCGGCGCCATATTGAATTTTAGTTTTGACCTCATATTGGTTAATAGATACCCCAATAACCATGAAAATGACACCCATGACGAAAATATGTAAAATTTTCGTCGGCGCCATCTTGGATTTTAGTTTTGACCTCATATTGGTTAATAGCTACCGCAATAACCATGAATATGACACCCATGACGAAAATGTGTAAAATTTTCGTCGGCGCCATCTTGAATTTTAATTTTGACCTCATATTGTTTAATAGCTACCCCAAAAACCATGAAAATGACACCCATGACGAAAAGATGTAAATTTTTTGTCGGCGCCATCTTGAATTTTAGTTTTGACCTCATATTCGTTAATAGCTACCCCAAAAACCATGAAAATGACACCCATCACGAAAAAAAGTCAAATTTTCATCAGCGCCATCTTGGATTATAGTTTTGACCTCATATTCGTTAATAGCTACCCCAAAAACCATGAAAATGACACCCATGACGAAAAGATTTCAAATTTTCGTCGGCGCCATCTTGGATTTTAGTTTTGACCTCATATTGGTTAATAGCTACCCCAAAAACCACCCACATTTGCAAATGTGTTTGCTACTTAGGAAAAGTTCAGATTTAAAGATATAAGTAGGTAATGTGACGAATTTAATTTATTTCATTCCGACTGTTTCTCGGAATAACATACATTTACTAAGAATTGCATACAATGCCGGTTTTAATATATTGCCGGTAACATAATATTATGTATGATAATAATTCTTAAAAAAGTATTTTATACATTTCTTAAAAAGCTTCGATATTGTATACAATAATACAATTCATATTCAAATTGTTGTAAAATAGTCACACTTTTTTAAGTTGGTTGAATACACTAAAATACTTATAAGGATCGTACCTACTAATAAAAGTAACAAAATGAATTTTTAAAGTTCCCAGTAATCTTCTGGAATCAATTTCAATAAAAATATAAAAATTCACTTCAAAAAAAAAAAAAAAAACATCCGAGTTTTTTTTTGTTTATTTAATAACAATTAAACCACATCGAATCAGACCCTGAAAAATGAAAGGGTTCTATTCCTGAGCATACTCAAGCGTAAGAGAAAAAAAAAGACTCGATTAGTAAAGTATTTCGGTCGCTATCGTGTTAACAAGAATAAAACCGGCCAAGTGCGAGTCGGGCTCGCGCACAAAGGGTTCCGTAGCAGCAAATATAATAAATTACAGTTAAATCAACCTATCTCAAAAACTATAAGAGATACTTTGATCAAACCAAAAATCGTTGAAAGAGTTAATTAGCATGCATCACCTCTATTTTTTTTAGAATTTTATACCCCGTAGTTATAAAAATAGAGGGGGGGGGACATACTTTTTACGACTTTGAGAGCTGATATCTCAAAAACCGTTCACTTTAAGAAAAATGTTTTTTAGAAAACTTTATATCATTTTAAAAGACCTTTCCATTGATACCCCACACGGGTATGTACATCGAAAAAAAAAATTTCATCCCTCAGTTACATGTATGGGGGGCCCCACCCCCAATTCTTTTTTTTACTATTTAGTGTCATATTTTTGTAGCGGTTCATACAACACATATTCCCATCAAATTTCATCACTGTAGTACTTATAGTTTCCGAGTAAATCGGCTGTGACAGACGGACAGACGGACAGACGGACAGACGGACATGACGAAACTATAAGGGTTCCGTTTTTGCCATTTTGGCTACGGAACCCTAAAAAGGATCCGCACATACAGACACACGGACGTCCAAGACAGAACTTTTTTAAACTGTTTTTTAACTAGTTTAAATAACAAAAATGACATCAAAAATATCATGAACGTTAAAAATAGTGTTTTTTCTTAATATGTGTGTGTATGTATTATCTTACAAGTGCAATGTATGATACATAAAGACATTTTAAGTTTGAAAAATCAGATGTTTTGCGCGAAGCGACAGTAGTACCCACCTCAACGCTTCGCTTATGAGGCGTGCAATAACTATCTCTAAATCCAGTTCAGTGGAACGCAAAATTGGTAAACATTTCCAAAAATTAACAATTTGTTAGGAACGATGTTTAGATACAAGATAATTTTTGTCTATTTTCTTTTTCCTTGACCTCTTTTTTATTAATTAAGTTTTACTCTTTTTATACAAAGGCAAAGAATTTGTCTAGGGTAGGATAGTATTATTTAGTTATCTTCAAATGTAACAAAAACAACGCGAACGTTAAGACGCGTACATTGTTTTTATACACCTTAAAGGAGAAGGTCTGCGTAATATTAATTAATAACAAGGCGAGATGTTATGAGCTCATTTTAGGTAAGCTCCGTTTAAAGAAGTAATTAGGGCCAGGGTAAGTCGGGACGATTGCCGGGCGGGCACATTAGTATGCGGCGCGCGTGACGCCGGCAGAGGCGATAACGCAAATTCGTTTGACCGAACATCTTGCTAATAGAGTTTCACTAATTTATAAGACCGTTAAGCCGCCGCTACACCGGACCCACGTAAAACTGTCCGCGACTGACGTAAAAAGGATTTCATGGCAGACCCTGTTACATATTTGATGGAACTCAATCTCTCGCGCCGCGTTCCGTGAGGTAGAACGCTTAATTATGAACATCTCCTGCGGAATTTTACGAATTGTTGCTTGAAACTCACGAGATTGTTTCCTTGTTTTAATTTAATCAAGTCCCAGTGAAATTCGTGTTCGTGTGTTGCCTAGATATATCTGAGCAGAAGGAGGGTAAAAAAATATATATACGACAAGCTTAATTAAAATATTTAGTTGTTAACTTAGGCGGTGCGCACCTGGGTCGGAGAATTACCAAGACACATTCGTACCACAAATAAAAAATATTTTTTTTAATAATGCAAGTAACTTATTTTGACATAAAGGATAACGTTTAGCATTCCTTTAAAATATAAGTCGAGTATTTTATAGAAATGAACCTACAATTTAAAAAGCGGAGGACCCATATATTTTTACCTGAAACAATTCAATATTAAACAATATTTTTATTTTAAAACTAAGCCCATTTGACTTTATATTTTACGTAATAAGGTACAAACTATTTCTGTTTCATGGGGTGGAACTAACGGTCAAGGCAGCAATAAAAACGGAACAAAACATGACGGTAACCAACCACAGTACTTTAATTAACTACAAATAACCTTTTTTAAATACTCGCAGTGTGCATTTGTTTTATATCTGCACTAGCAATGCCCTGCGGTTTCACCCGCATAGATAGCGATATCGTTACAGTGAAAAGTCTACTATTGGTCGGACTATAGGTTTAATTATAATTTTTAATCACATGAAAATCACCTTTACCCTGTCCCGCACTACGGCCTTTTTTGTTTTTTTTTTTTGTTTTAGTGGGGAAATCTTTCATAGATACCCACGGCCTCCGGGGGAGGGGCCGTGGGTTATGTCGGATTCCTACCGACCAAAACCCCACTGTGTTCCGTCAAGACGCATATTGGTAGAATTCTTCCGTGACCCCCGCACTACGGCAGTGCTCGAACAGTATACGTCTACTATTTTCTGTAGATTGACACTTTTAAAAATTCGTTATATCTTTTGAATGGAATATCCAATTCTTTTCATTTAAAAAGTATTTTGCTGGTATTGAAACAGTCTATAATAAAACATCATTTAATGGGATAAGGATTAATATGTGTGTATGGATAACATGGTTTGATTACTGTCGGCACTTCTATTTACTTTGAAAACGTAAAAAAGTTGTTGTAGTAACATAACTACTGAAGATGGACATATGGTATCGCGGACTTTCTTGTAGATATTGATCCATTCTATAATACCGTAGAACATTTTTTTGTTCTATCTTCAATAGATTCCGCGGCGCACGCGATGACAGAAGTTTTATTGAGGATTTTTTTACACCTTGGGTTACATTATTGCATTTTTGGTAAGGATCTCTAATTTTTTTGAAAATGCAATATAGCCTCAGTAAAGAAGCAGCTTTCTAATGGTGGAAGAATTTTTGAAATCGGTCCAGTAGTTTATGCGTGAAAATCATACATACATACATACATACATACTTACAAACTTTTCCTCTTTATAATATTAGTATAGATAACAAACTTGTTTTATAGTTCTCTATCATTTGGGACATGTTCCATGTTATCACTGAGGAATATAAACAGACAAACAGCATCGATTTTTAGCCAACTTACTGTTAAGTAATTTCTTATATAGGTATTTTGTTCTTATTTGAGTTTTTTTTTTGTATGATGATTAGTACTTCAGAATAAAAATAAAATTAAAATTATAAAAAGCTAATCTTACGAAGGGTACATTTTATAATAATAGGTTGGTACTCATATTTGAAAAAGACGGAAGATATTATAATAAGCCGCACTGGTTGACATCAATTTCACAAAATTACCATCCCAGGGTTAGATTAAAATAATTACATTTTAGCAAAGCATAACGTGACGGTAAATATTCATAATTTATTTAGAAACATGAGGGCCCGCAGATCCCGCGCAGTTAACTTGGCCCCCGTGTCGTTATATCGTCTAAGCCATTTATTTTCAAGAAAATTTCATTTATAAGGGTCCATTTTTCGTTCAGTATAAACAATTCTATTATGTTCATTATATTATAAAAAATCTTTCAAATATTGAGCAAAGTTATTCCTTGAAAAAATATTTTACGATTAAGTTCAGATGAAAATAGAGCACTTGTCAATTAAAGAAATTACCACATAAAGTACCATGAAGTTCTTTGCTACGAAATGTATTAGGCCATTCTCCCATTACGATACGCACAGGCGATTCAAGTATCCTGCAAGTCTCGGAGACTAGTCGCCGCGGAGTATCTCACATACATTTGTATGTAGGCTCGCACACTATGTTACCGGTACCTACATACAAAATGTATGTGAGATATTCCGCGGCGACTAGTGTCCGAGACTAAAAATAAGCAAATTCATGTCACATCAATATTTTTGTTAAACTATCTAATTTAAAAAGAGATCATGAACCATTTCCTCAAAAATAATGAAACAGATTTGGAGTTGCATAGCTTCATCACACTCATGTTGTAAGGATAGCTATATTAGCAAAATATTAATTTGATTTATGAGCAGTTTTGCAGTTAAAAAGGAAATAAACTGTTCTTGATTATTGTGTTATACGTTTATCCGGGCTCTCTGCCAATACTGTATGTTAGGCTAGGTCAAGCTGATTAAGACGATTGTAGGCGCCTGTGCGACTACTGTCATGCTTTTAAAATAAATAAAGCGTTCTAAAAATTAATAAATTTCATCATATGCAAAAAAGTGTGCAAAATTACGATTATATGTTCCATAGTCAGTTCAGTTTATACATAAAATAGCTGGTCTGATTTCTATGTGAAATATTTTCATTAGCTATCCGAAAATTACGTAGTTTTCATTACGAAGTACCTACTAATGTAGAGTATAATATTATTTTAGGATTAAATTCATTATATTAATTATTTTATTCATATCAGGCTTTCTATATTCTCATAATAAATTGTAAGATGACAAGTTCATTATCATAGGCGTAGTAACAATATATCGTAAAACGTGGCATTATTTATTTGAGACCATAATATTCTATAAACCAACATTTTACGATAAATAAATTTTTTTAATGTAAAGTTCTACGTTTTTCTGATTTATAAACTTCGATTAGATTTCTTGGAGTTGGTATATAAATTAAAATGCATATTTTCAGTCAACTTGTCAATAACTTCATATTGTGTACACGACTACTGCATTATTATGTAGCTTTTCTTCCAAGCAGAGCTCATACCAAAGTCGTTGAAATTTTAATAGCCAAAGGTACCACGAAGACGATGAACACTAAAAGAGCAGTATTCTAACAAGGATTTATATGGCACAGGAAGCGCTTCACTAGAGAACCGGAAATCGTATCAAGACGCCTTTGTGGTTACTTACAGACCGCCCGCTAAGAAAATATATCCCGTTTTAAGTTGCGGCAAATTTTATCAGGACGCTATTAGTATTAAGAGGTTTCGTATATTTGACGTATAGAGCACATGAAATATTTATCGCCGTAAAAATACGATATTTTTACGAAATTGTTTGGGGTTTTTCCGTCGTTGTGAAGAGACAGGATTTAAGGAATAAACACTAACGTAATATGAGTTTATTAAACTTAACACATGCGTACTTTACGTTTAATAAAAACTGATTTGCGCTATTAACATAATTTGCCTCTCTATTAAGTAAAAATATCTCACGTAGGTACTTGAAAACTAGGAAAATTTTACTGAACAGTTTGATTTTATCTCAAAATCCTCATTATTCTCTTCCTCTCAACTATGAATAGTTTAAGGATGAAAGCGTAGTTTTCTATTTGTTATTTGGAGTGGTCCTTGTAGATTCAAAGTGTCATTATAGGTCGGTGGTGCCTGCATGCTCACTGCGTCCCCGGTTCCGCTCCGTTGCCCGACCCTTATGTCCCGATATTCCGATTTACCTGCCTCCCGAATCCCAATACTGTTGTGCTCTAATAACGCGACTGATCTAAATTCATGCGACCGGGAAAACATTTGGTTGGAATGTTAGACTACCTGTAATAATGCATTCCGATCGGTTTCGTACTTACAAAATATAGATTTGCGGCTGTGTCGTTAAGGAGTATTACAAATGTTGCTACTTAATAACATTTCACAGTTTTCATTCAGTAGTCGCTCCAGACTATTTATTATGAATAGGTTTACAAGCATAAAAATTTCCTACAAAAAATGATAAAAAAATTTAAGCATTTTAATATTTATACTATTCAAAAATATGCGCAAAGATAAGACATACGTTTCCACACATATAACATAAACAAAGGAAGACATTTCGGTCTCGAAGTCGTCGCATACAAGTAATCATAATATTATAAAACTTTAGCACTTCACGGCGAACCTCGTGAATCTTCCTAACATGATGTCTTGAAGAGCTCTCGTCGGGTAATCAGAACTTAATGAAAAGTGCGCTCGACCGTCAGCCGAGATGTTACCCAAATTTTAGAGGTCACGTAAAATATTAAAGAGACGAGATGAAGTGGCCAGAGATTCATTGCTCTTCCTTGTTTTTATTATTCCTAAATAAGGCACCCCGACACGTCTGCCTTCATAACATAAAACCGTGCAGTAAAGTTAAGACTTTAGATCTGAGTACGTATTGCTTAACCCAATTTCAGAAACGTGGATTTTATTTATGTAGGTATTTTCTAGTAAATAAAAATATATTACTTGAAAACAGCTGGTACGTATTTTTATTTAAATAATAAAATAAATTGCTGACTTGTATAGAAGAAATGGTTATTCTGATTTCCGATCCTACTATAATAAAAATGAACCTCTGTGGGTTATTTTTCCTTAGTTAAATATCATACAAAATCCACGTGTTTAATATTAGCGCAACTGTAGGACACATATCCATGATTGTGACACAAGATTTGAACGGTCTAAAGTGCACTAAAAATTAATTGTACGGAACGATAGAACAATTTAACTCTATTACCATTGACATACATGAAAAACTTCGTTAACTAGAGACACAAGAGGTTCTCGCAAGCCGAAACTACGAAAACGCTTTGATTGTATTTTGGAACTATTCCAGCTCTGACTTTCCATAAACTCGGTCATCGTTTTAAATAGTAAAAATTAATAAATCCACTGTGTATATATCCTGCTCTACGAGCTGACTCTTTAATTGAACAAGGAATAAGTGAGTATACTTGCTAACGATATCTACGTAACAATACAGAAAAACATTTCTGCATTTATAAAGGCGTATAAGGTTTCATATATTTTTAACGTAACTTAATTCATTAAGATAGGTTACAGCCACTGCATGGAACTTAATTTGTTTAGTTAAAATGTGAAAAATAGAACCTTACACGAGATGCCACGTTATCAATGACAGAATTTAGCCCCCGGCTTGCCATCTCAAATATCCACCTACATTCTATATTAATGATGTAGATTGCAATGTATCGTATTAAAAATTTGTTCTTCCATTTTTACTCTCTGCTGGGTTTTTTACGCTTAATTGATCGCAGTGAACTGTCGGTATTTACAAGCTGCTGAATGTAAGAGATGAGTGGCGCCAAATTGTTTCTACGTAGCTTTCTTTTTCTTGGACACCTTCCAGCGAAAACCTTTGAATGAGCGCTAGCCTTTTCGACTTAAACTTAGCCGATATTTTTTTTTTGAGTTTAACTTCTTACGGCATCAGTTCTTATTTAGGATTAGATAAGACAGTTGTTCTACTTGTTTCTAGAAACTTGTCAATGAAGTTTCATCTTATAAAAATTCTTACTTTAAAAAGTTTTTTAAATTAATTTCGAAAACGAAGAAATTAATTTAAAAAACTGATAATCAGACCCTGTACAAACACCTTTTGTGATACTTATATTCATAATGAACATCAGAGATAAGTGTCTTCCACTTTTCGTTCGTCATTTTCTAATTTAAGGGCTTTCGGTTAAAGGTTAAAATTGAGGTCAAAGAAAGAAATTTCCATCTTGTTGTTACTCATAATACAAATGTGATGGCCAAATTTAAGTCACGGCAGAAAATGAACTAAAGATATTTGATTGTATTCAATTGCCTCCTATAAACTCAAAGTTTTGATCTCATTATTTCTATCAAGAATATGATTTTGGAATAAACTACAATTGAGCTAAAGTATTTGCCCGTAATTATAAAATAAACATTCATCCAAACACTTATTTAAATGAACTCCATAAGAATTTAAGCTATTTCTATTAAAAAGTCTTTGCAGCACCGATTTACATAAAATGCACAATGGTAGACTGACGAGAATTTCGCATAACTATCTATTGTGATAGCTCACAATCCCATTTCACGTATTTCATTAAAATCGCACTCAATGTACAGTAAATTGCACTTAAATGTTTTATACAAATAGAACGCTTACTTAGCTCCAATAAAACAAATATTAATCTGATTAAGTACCCAATAGTCGAAGAGAACTGTAGATTTTATCGGATTTATTAGTCATTAAAATGATTTAAGAAATACTAAGTATTTTTCGTTGCACGCACATATATCAAGACGAACCATTAACTGTGACAATTTCATCGTTGAAATATGTGCAATATGAATGGCCCCCATTAAGACAACGCATAAACCCATTGCCGACAATATATCTGAAAGGCACATAATTCTTAATACTATTATAATTTTATTGCGTTGCAATGAAAAAGCGTTCCAATGTAGTGCAATAAAGGGCCCCTTTTCATGAAAACAATTTAAAGTTATTCCTCGAAGCTGGCAATAAGTTGCAGTCTTACATGGCGTATAATGGTATGACACGACAAACAGCTTTAAGTGTGTAAAATATGGAACGTGACGTTAGCCAAGCGCATCCAGACTTTATTGTGGAGCCTAGCACCGGATGCCGGCAACTCAAGCGACGCCACTGTCTACCAAAACGTTTTTTATTGCGTTTATTCTGTTCTGTGCGTACGTTGGCTATTCTATTATATATTTATTTACATTATACCATACATTCATAAACGATAATCAATCTCAAATGAACTGCACTTACCGGAATCCACTTGGTTCCATTTTCAGCTTCATACCCCTTAACATGAAATTACTAATTACTTATTATAGTGATTATTTATTTATGGCCATCATTAATAATTTTGCATTTCCAGTAATGAGATTGAACGTACTATCGCAAAGCAACCTAATCAATATAGTGTAATTAGGAGCCACAATTCACGGAACAGTTCCTAACTTTTACCGCTACATTTTTATACTTTTATTTAAAAAGTTTTCTTAAACATTTTCTTTAAAAACCTCTCTGCATGACATTTATTTACCTACCGGAGAAACCTGTGCTTCAAACAAATTTTACATTTTAAATTGTTATTCAAACTGTTAAATTGATACTGATATATCTATACTAATATTATAAAGAGGAAAGGTTTGTAATTATGTATGTAGGTATGTATTGTATGGTTTTCACGCATAAGCTACTGGACAGATTTCAAAAATTCTTTCACCATTAGAAAGCTGCATCTTCACTGTGCTAGGCTAGGTTTTATCCCGGATATCCCACGGGAACGGGAACTATGCGGGTTTTTCTTTGAAAACGCGGGCGAGGCCGCAGGCGGAAAGCTAGTTTTTATATATTTTGGTAAATACATAGTAGTGACAATTAGGTAGTATAATAAATACATTATCAATGCTATTTATTTAGTTATTTCCACGAACAATGAAAATGTTATTAATTAAGAAAGATACTTTCTACAAAAAGTTCTCAAGTATAAAAATAAAGTGAGACGTATGATATAAATTAATTTTAAATAGATGAAGCGTGATCTCATGAGATCCGTATTCCCTCACATAATTGCGATGCGGGAATGAGATAAGACGCGGTTAAATAGGGCTGTGTAAAACATAATTAATCTTGTAGAGGCTTGAATTTCGTATTTACTTCGCTGTATGTGTATGAATACATAATATTAATATGACGGGAAATGTCGAAGTTCTATGCAAGGTGCAAAGTTTGTAATTAATATAATATTATATTCATGTAATATACTGATACGTATACATATTCTAAGTATCAAACTTTATTGGTGTTAATAAAGATTTTTAATACTTGTTTAATAAATAACATATGTCAAAAAATTATAAAGTGCCATTATTATTAGTATTTATTAATACAATCTTAGGGCGTATTCAGAAAGAAAGCTTGAAACTTATAAGCGCTTATCGGCGCTTGTCATGTTCATATAAATATGACAAGCAAGACAATGAACATGACAAGCGCCGATAAGCGTTTATAAGCGCTTATAAGTTTCAAGCTTTCTTTCTGAATACGCCCTTACATATTAATTTATTAACATAATATAGTTATGAGATCTTCTTAGTTTAGTTTTACTTCTATCTGCAGACTTCGTTGCCTATCTTATTATTAAAAGACACATAATCTACATCATTAATTTAAAGGCTATATTATTTGAATTTAAAAGCACTTTGTTAATCGGTATTCGATTACAATTAAGTGATAGCATTGCAGCGATATATTTAACTGAATTGTTGGCAGCCCTATAAGAAAAACACTAACGAAACGAAATTAAATCAACCGACTCAGCAATGTGAATATGCTATTTCAGCTTAATTTAACCTTTATTGATTTTTTCTAATTATTAGGAGTAGCCAAGATAGAGCTATTTTGAAATTTCGATTTGAGATTTCAAACTTAGGTATGGACGTAGGTCGCAAACCGTATCATAAGGTCAAGATATGGCTGATTAAGCCTTATGATATAATTAATATCCATCTTCAATAAGATTACAATTTCGAAATAAAAAAATTCCATCGCTTAAATAAAACCCTAGAAATAGATATTCATCAGATTGAAACAATGAAAATTTCGGGGAGATTGTAATGTACAATTTTTCAGAACATTCATTAGATAAGCGGTTAACTTGGCATACGACGCACGAGTTCGATTTATGGATACTTTTCTCGTATTTCGAAGTACACGTAAACATTATGTGCACATATCTAAACATAATGTGCGTGTAAAAAGATACGGCTATCGTAAAACACCACAAGAAATAATTTAAGTGATGTTATTCGCTTTTCACGAGACATTCGGCTGTTGGACCTGCATTAAACTTGAACATCACACAACGTAATGGATTAGAAGAATTGCCACAAACTATTTACTGCAGCATTATGTTGGCAACATTGATATATTATTGTATCTCTTCACTCCAACCTTCCATTCCATTAAATGCACTGTAAATGAAAATCTCTTTTATTTATTAAGATTCTTCTCCGAACTTATTACCAAGAATTTTGAGGTCATATCAGAATACGTGACGGAAACTTTTTAGCAAGAACATGAATATTTAATTATTATTCCATTAAACTCATTTGTAATTTCTTTAATACCTACCTTCTGTGATTACATTCTTATGAAGTATAAAGAAAATATTATCTGGTATAAAGATATATGAGGTATTTTATAAGACCCAGATATTGTGA